>NC_060196.1:2809694-2813514 GCF_021184085.1 Oncorhynchus gorbuscha | reverse complement strand
GGTCTTATACTGACCTCAGGTGGTCTGTCTGTCATAGCAGGTCTTATACTGACCTCAGGTGGTCTGTCTGTCGTAGCAGGTCTTACACTGACCTCAGGTGGTCTGTCTGTCATAGCAGGTCTTATACTGACCCTAGGTGGCCTGTCTGTCATAGCAGGTCTTATACTGACCTCAGGTGGTCTGTCTGTCGTAGCAGGTCTTACACTGACCTCAGGTGGTCTGTCTGTCGTAGCAGGTCTTACACTGACCTCAGGTGGTCTGTCTGTCGTAGCAGGTCTTATACTGACCTCAGGTGGTCTGTCTGTCGTAGCAGGTCTTACACTGACCTCAGGTGGTCTGTCTGTCATAGCAGGTCTTACACTGACCACAGGTGGTCTGTCTGTCGTAGCAGGTCTTACACTGACCTCAGGTGGTCTGTCTGTCATAGCAGGTCTTACACTGACCACAGGTGGTCTGTCTGTCGTAGCAGGTCTTACACTGACCTCAGGTGGTCTGTCTGTCATAGCAGGTCTTACACTGACCACAGGTGGTCTGTCTGTCATAGCAGGTCTTACACTGACCTCAGGTGGTCTGTCTGTCATAGCAGGTCTTACACTGACCACAGGTGGTCTGTCTGTCTTACACTGACCTCAGGTGGTCTGTCTGTCTTACTTACTGACCACAGGTGGTCTGTCTGTCATAGCAGGTCTTACACTGACCTCAGGTGGTCTGTCTGTCATAGCAGGTCTTACACTGACCACAGGTGGTCTGTCTGTCATAGCAGGTCTTATACTGACCTTATACTGAGGTGGTCTGTCTGTCGTAGCAGGTCTTACACTGACCTCAGGTGGTCTGTCTGTCGTAGCAGGTCTTACACTGACCTCAGGTGGTCTGTCTGTCGTAGCAGGTCTTACACTGACCTCAGGTGGTCTGTCTGTCATAGCAGGTCTTACACTGACCACAGGTGGTCTGTCTGTCGTAGCAGGTCTTACACTGACCTCAGGTGGTCTGTCTGTCATAGCAGGTCTTACACTGACCACAGGTGGTCTGTCTGTCATAGCAGGTCTTACACTGACCTCAGGTGGACTGTTTGTCATAGCAGGTCTTACACTGACCTCAGGTGGACTGTTTGTCATAGCAGGTCTTACACTGACCTCAGGTGGACTGTTTGTCATAGCAGGTCTTACACTGACCTCAGGTGGTCTGTCTGTCGTAGCAGGTCTTACACTGACCTCAGGTGGTCTGTCTGTCGTAGCAGGTCTTACACTGACCTCAGGTGGTCTGTCTGTCATAGCAGGTCTTACACTGACCTCAGGTGGACTGTTTGTCATAGCAGGTCTTACACTGACCTCAGGTGGTCTGTCTGTCATAGCAGGTCTTATACTGACCTCAGGTGGTCTGTCTGTCGTAGCAGGTCTTACACTGACCTCAGGTGGTCTGTCTGTCATAGCAGGTCTTACACTGACCTCAGGTGGTCTGTCTGTCATAGCAGGTCTTACACTGACCACAGGTGGTCTGTCTGTCGTAGCAGGTCTTACACTGACCTCAGGTGGTCTGTCTGTCATAGCAGGTCTTACACTGACCACAGGTGGTCTGTCTGTCATAGCAGGTCTTACACTGACCTCAGGTGGTCTGTCTGTCATAGCAGGTCTTACACTGACCACAGGTGGTCTGTCTGTCATAGCAGGTCTTACACTGACCACAGGTGGTCTGTCTGTCATAGCAGGTCTTACACTGACCTCAGGTGGTCTGTCTGTCATAGCAGGTCTTACACTGACCACAGGTGGTCTGTCTGTCATAGCAGGTCTTATACTGACCCTAGGTGGTCTGTCTGTCGTAGCAGGTCTTACACTGACCTCAGGTGGTCTGTCTGTCGTAGCAGGTCTTACACTGACCTCAGGTGGTCTGTCTGTCGTAGCAGGTCTTACACTGACCTCAGGTGGTCTGTCTGTCATAGCAGGTCTTACACTGACCACAGGTGGTCTGTCTGTCGTAGCAGGTCTTACACTGACCTCAGGTGGTCTGTCTGTCATAGCAGGTCTTACACTGACCACAGGTGGTCTGTCTGTCATAGCAGGTCTTACACTGACCTCAGGTGGACTGTTTGTCATAGCAGGTCTTACACTGACCTCAGGTGGACTGTTTGTCATAGCAGGTCTTACACTGACCTCAGGTGGACTGTTTGTCATAGCAGGTCTTACACTGACCTCAGGTGGTCTGTCTGTCATAGCAGGTCTTACACTGACCTCAGGTGGTCTGTCTGTCGTAGCAGGTCTTACACTGACCTCAGGTGGTCTGTCTGTCATAGCAGGTCTTACACTGACCTCAGGTGGTCTGTCTGTCATAGCAGGTCTTACACTGACCTCAGGTGGTCTGTCTGTCATAGCAGGTCTTATACTGACCTCAGGTGGTCTGTCTGTCGTAGCAGGTCTTACACTGACCTCAGGTGGTCTGTCTGTCGTAGCAGGTCTTACACTGACCTCAGGTGGTCTGTCTGTCATAGCAGGTCTTACACTGACCACAGGTGGTCTGTCTGTCATAGCAGGTCTTACACTGACCTCAGGTGGTCTGTCTGTCATAGCAGGTCTTACACTGACCACAGGTGGTCTGTCTGTCATAGCAGGTCTTACACTGACCTCAGGTGGACTGTTTGTCATAGCAGGTCTTACACTGACCTCAGGTGGACTGTTTGTCATAGCAGGTCTTACACTGACCTCAGGTGGTCTGTCTGTCATAGCAGGTCTTACACTGACCTCAGGTGGACTGTTTGTCATAGCAGGTCTTATACTGACCTCAGGTGGACTGTTTGTCATAGCAGGTCTTACACTGACCTCAGGTGGTCTGTCTGTCATAGCAGGTCTTATACTGACCACTGACCTCAGGGGGACTGTTTGTCATAGCAGGTCTTATACTGACCTCAGGTGGACTGTTTGTCATAGCAGGTCTTATACTGACCTCAGGTGGACTGTTTGTCATAGCAGGTCTTATACTGACCACTGACCTCAGGGGGACTGTTTGTCATAGCAGGTCTTACACTGACCTCAGGTGGTCTGTCTGTCATAGCAGGTCTTACACTGACCTCAGGTGGTCTGTCTGTCATAGCAGGTCTTACACTGACCTCAGGTGGTCTGTCTGTCATAGCAGGTCTTACACTGACCTCAGGTGGTCTGTCTGTCATAGCAGGTCTTACACTGACCTCAGGTGGTCTGTCTGTCATAGCAGGTCTTACACTGACCTCAGGTGGTCTGTCTGTCATAGCAGGTCTTACACTGACCTCAGGTGGTCTGTCTGTCATAGCAGGTCTTACACTGACCTCAGGTGGTCTGTCTGTCATAGCAGGTCTTACTTACACTGACCCCATGTGGACTGCTTGCCATAGCAGGTCTTATACTGACCTCAGGTGGTCTGTCTGTCATAGCAGGTCTTACACTGACCTCAGGTGGTCTGTCTGTCATAGCAGGTCTTACACTGACCTCAGGTGGTCTGTCTGTCATAGCAGGTCTTACACTGACCTCAGGTGGTCTGTCTGTCATAGCAGGTCTTACACTGACCTCAGGTGGTCTGTCTGTCATAGCAGGTCTTACTTACTGACCCCAGGTGGACTGCTTGTCATAGCAGGTCTTACACTGACCTCAGGTGGTCTGTCTGTCATAGCAGGTCTTATACTGACCACTGACCTCAGGTGTTTGTCATAGCAGGTCTTATACTGACCTCAGGTGGACTGTTTGTCATAGCCACTGCTTGACCATAGCAGGTCTTACACTGACCTCAGGTGGTCTGTCTGTCATAGCAGGTCTTACACTGACCTCAGGTGGTCTGTCTGTCATAGCAGGTCTTACAC
>NC_060196.1:2797194-2804694 GCF_021184085.1 Oncorhynchus gorbuscha | reverse complement strand
TTGGCCTCTCGCTTCACGTCTGAAGCCTTGTCGCCAAGGTGAGTGTTGCCGTGGTTACCTGGATGCGCTACTTCCTCAATCGCCTCCATTACAGCTTGTGTATCACCGGGCCTGTCATGTTCTCTCTGACCGTAGGCTGCCTCTAAAACAGGTGACTCACCTAATTGTTTAACAGGGGCTTGGTTGCCATGGCATCTCTCCAGCAAGGGCTCATTTGCCTCCTTAGGACGCGGTGGTTGACTGAGAGTGTCCATATTGGGCAGCCTGGCTGCTGGAGAGGTGGGTATACCCATGACTGAAGCCCCTTGTCTCCCCAGTGGGACTGAGTCGTCCTCTGCTTCGGATTGGTTAATCTCATGGATGGTGTTCAGCTTTGAGCCACCATCGCTGTGCTGTCCTTGGGCTGTTACAGCCGAGGTTAGTTCTTCGGAACACGTTGAGTCTTTGGACCTCAAGCCGCCACTCGTATTCTCCACTGTGAGGTCATCAGAATGCACCTGTATCATTGGATGATCCGTGTCCTCTACGGTAGTCCGTTCCTTTATTCCGTCCATTTTTGAACTTTCAAGATTCTGCTGTCCAGCTAATGGGCGTCTGTCCAGGTCCTCGGAACGTTGCACTGTGACACACAAATCATGCACAGACTCCACACTTGCCTTATCCTCAGGGGTTTTCCCTGCCCATTTCCCGAGCCCTTTCCTCTCCTTGGGACCCTTCCATCTCCACCATGTTAACATCCTCCTGTCTCAACACTGTCTGGTCCTGAGCTATTTCACAACCATCATTAGTCCTCATGCTATCATGCCGCTCTTGTTCTGTTTGTCTGCCATCCACGGACGCAGCATGTTGCACCCTCAGAATCTGGTCAAATGTATCACGACTTTCATACATTTTCTTCTGAACATTCAATCCGTCAGCACCTTCAACACTATCCTCAGCCTTCCATTCTAAGGCTTTAATCTCAACGTCTTCCTCCATAGCTTCCCCCTCCATAACGTCTGCAACAGGAGCCTCCAAGATCTCCACGTTAACATCTGATATTACATCACTATTGCACTCTGGTTCGTTTGAGGAATCCAAAATGGCTGCTGGCTGTATTACTCCTGTTCTTTTACCCGGGTCAGTAATGTTGCTTTCATCCAAGGTGGAGAGGTCCTCTCGTGGTTCAACTTCAGTATGATGAGACTGGGTCTGTGTGTCCACTAAGGGTTCTGGAAGTCCAACCTGACCGTCTGTATGGTCGGCCATTGTCTCCAGGAGTTCTGGATGCCTGCCAGTTTTCTCACCAACAGAAAAGGCCAGTGAAAATCCATTGTCCGGACAGATAGAGACCCTTTGTCTTTCGTCAACAGAGACAGATTGAACAGTGATTGCAACACGGTCGTCAACAACGTTGGGATGCTCGTTATCATCGGTGCCATCCTCAATGTCATCCTCATCCTCATGACTGTTGTCTGCAGTGCAGATGATGTTTGGCTTTGGCTGAAGAATCCCATTGCCCAGGTCACAGTGAGATTGGCTGCCAACTGAGTCCTCACCAGCGTCCGGCATTCCTCCAGGTTCAGACTCCGTCAGCCTCCCGGTGAGGTCATCATAATCAACAGTTACATCAGAGCCGTCTACCAGCTCAGCCTGGAACACAGGGACAACAGTTGAATCAAAGTCGCCTGCTGACATTACGTGCCCCGGCTCAGAGTGATTGCCGTTGTCCTCCACATTGACTGAGGTCACAAACTCCAACGTGTGACCCGGCCCATTGTTGAGGCCATCGGGGCGTGGCCGGTGACAGCACTCCGGCATGGAGGCACATCGTTCCCTGCGCCCCTGTTTGGACCCCTCAGATGCCAGCTGAGGCCCGTCGCCACTGACGCCAAGGCAACAGACCAGGTCCAGGTCGTCGTAGCTGTACTGTAACCCGGAGCGGTGAGTCACGTGATCCTCCCAACTTCTTTTCCGTATGGCGACAAGCATGGTTGGCGGACTCCCACTGCTAACCATAGAGCCCTGCAATCATAATAAGAGTACTGCAATCATGTTCTGTTTGTATTCTTTGCGATATTATAAACTGAGTTGTCTGTGTATGCTGACATGGACCCTGGTCATTGCTATAGTTGTGAACCCAAGCTGACATGAACGTAGGTTACTGCTATAGTTGTGAACCCAAGCTGACATGAACGCAGGTTACTGCTATAGTTGTGAACCCAAGCTATTATTAAAAGACATTTGCATCTGGCTGGAAGTGTGCTGAGAGTTTTTCCATTTATTATTATTTACTTTTTAAAAACTTTTTTAAATTTTTTACATGCAACTGGTTAAGAGAAAAGAGTTGCTAATTTCAACATTCCCAGACCAGACAGTGAACCCGAGTTCAAACTGTAAACATTGGACACACATTACACTGAGACAGTCCCTATCAAGCACTGTACAGATGTAGGATATTAATTTGAGACAGTTTGCTACATCAGGAAAATAATCCCGCAACAACAGGAAATGTGAATTATTATGTGGTTCATAATTCATTGATATTTTTGGAAAATCAAGTCTGAAATTTCAAAGTGGAAATTACATACGTCAGAAGCCTTTTTAAACATCAAATACACTACAAGTTTTACATTTCCTGCAATGCAGGACAGTTCTCCTGGAACAGGGTGATCAGATTAAGATCCTACATGTGTACACATTAAAGAGCTGGGAAGCCTCCATACATACCCCTTTCACCTATGGCTAAATACATTTGGGCAGAAGATTTCCACCATGAAGTCTAGTCAAGGATTTTATGAGTATGACAGAAGAAGAGGACCAACAACTCCCCGGGGCAATTTGTCCACATCGGGGACGAGGTCGTCAAGAAACCACTGTGCCTCACATGACTCGAACCCATTCATAACAGAACTATTAGTGTGTCTCACCATCCAGCTTGTGAATGTGTCTGTGTGTGTTTGTGTGTCTCTTGCTGAGAGCCTCTGGATAGCCACATTCACTGTCTGGGAATGTCAGAGGGGTAGAGGCTGCCTGAAGGGCCTACATAATAAGCATAATAATACATCCGGAACACAGTTTTTTGTTTTTTGCCAAGCGACTTAACCACGTCACTGAAATGTTAACCTTAACCCTAATCTTAAATAATTGTTTACTTTGATGGGACAATGTTGTTGGCCTCTGTCATACCTCAGTGATGGAGGAGACAGGCAGAAAGGCAGACAGGCAGAGAGAGAGAAACAGACAGGGACATGCACACAGACAGACAGACAGACAGCCTCCACTATGGCTTAACAGAGCAGCACAGTAACATAAGCAACCATTCCTGTTAAAGAAAAAAGGTAATTGGTACCATTACGACAGAAGTGATAAGAAGGAAGGATTTCAATGGAGGATTCTTTAAAACATTGTGTCAATCTATCATAAGCTGATGAAGTTGCCCATTAAACAAATAAAATAAGCATATATTCTATTAATCATGTCACAATATAGTCTTTGCTTTATATTGGAGACAACAACATTTTGAAAGACTTCGGTTTGACATCCTATTTCCTATGTAGTGCACTACTTCTGACCAGGGCCCATAGGGATCTGGTAGTGCACTACTTCTGACCAGGGCCCATAGGGATCTGGTAGTGCACTACTTCTGACCAGGGCCCATAGGGATCTGGTAGTGCACTACTTCTGACCAGGGCCCATAGGGATCTATATAGCAAACTATATAGGGAATAGGGTGAAATGTGTAATCAACCCAATATCTGTGTATATTATTGCCAGCCGGCCGTTGTATGGTTCTCTGAAGACCCCCAATGACAGACGTAATGGAACGGCTGTGAAGGCTGTTGCTAGGAGATCATATCGCTCATCCACCATCTGCACTGAAAGGGAAACACTTCCTAGGTCTGTACATCTGTCCTCTGGCCTCAACAACTGGAGCATCAGATTACCATGTTAATCATCATCTCTTTTCAGGGACTGTTCATTTTGAGCATTTTGACTGCCTTACCAGTAGAAAAGGTGTGTGTGTATGTATGCTTCTATTAGGGGAAAGCTGCCAGAGGAAGCCTCAAAAAAAGATTCTAGTCAGACTCTAGACTCTAGTCGGTCTATACCTTAAGCATCCACAGGACTGCTGTTGGATGGAGGGTGACCCGGTGTGACTTCCTCCTCTGACGTCAACTGGCCCATGAGTTAGGGAGGGCACTGTGTACTTATTACAACTTCTCACACAGAAGTAAAATGGACTCAATTAGCGTAATCCGTGTGCCACTTCACACAACGTGCCTGGATGAGTTGCGTCACTGTCAATACCCCACCAGAATACAGAGGGGTACTGTCGCAGTCCCACACAGCTGCAACATAAGACTGAATAACAGAAGATAACAGAGGTTAAACACTATGGGGTTGAAGAGTTCGCCATCCATCAAAGTCAGAGGACAGACAAATCCAATCCTACAAGCCTTTCTCAAGGAACGAATACCCCTTTTCCTGAGATATCGCTCCTAATTCCCGGTTCCGAGGAATGCTCTCAGGGTTTGCGGATTCAAATCAAATCCATTGCTGACTTTACCCCTTTCTGGAAGCAGAGAGCAGGGAGCCCCCGGAGCCAACCGAAAATCCGGAGCACGGTACAAAGTCCAAAGATAGCTTGAGCTTCCATCTTGATCACATTAGGGGTTTCACTGACGCTGAACGACTGGAGAATGGGTGGGGTGGAATGGGGTGGAGTGGGGGGAGGGGGTTCTCTCACTCTCCTCCTCTCCCTCTGTCCAATCCCACCTCTTCTCTTATCCGCCTCCTGGCTGGTTTGACAGGGAATCTTAGTCACATCCTATACACTGTCTTTCTCCCTTGTTCTCTCACAGCTCCTCCAAGGCTCTCCACGCCAACCAGATCCTCTCAGCTGTTTATCCTACTTTCTTACTCCTCCTTTCACAGAGTTAAGACAACTTCCTCTCAAATCACCCTCTCTCTCTCTCTCTCTCTCTCTCTCTCTCTCTCTCTCTCTCTCTCTCTCTCTCTCTCTCTCTCTCTCTCTCACACTCTATCTCCTTAAGCTGGGAAAGACTCCCTCCAGTTGGTTTTGATTAGTAACAGACAGACCACTGTGAAAACTCAGGCCTTGGGCCAAGTGAGATTGCAGTAATGTTTTGGCAGGGCTTTCTGAGAGGTTTTCTTTTTTCATATGTCACCCTGTAACTGTACAAGCATCCTTGCACAAACATCTCGACCTGCCCAAAAAAAGACATTAAAAAGCATGACTTGTTTACAGACATTCCTGGAGAATATGCCACTCTGTGCGAGAACTGTTAACTTCGCTGCCTACGAGCTGTGAGCCTTTTCTTTACAGGACACATCTGGGCAAAGTGGTAGTTTGACTTCAGAATCACTGTGTTTTTAGGAAGTCTTCAAAGCAAAACATCTTACCGCATTTTTGAGTGCCGACCATTCATTCCCTAATATAGACATTTGTTGGGAATGCTACCAACACTTGAAATACATAGGCTCTGATATCAGAGCTTCATGGTGAGAATATCTCAAGCGAATTCAAAAACGGCATCTCTTACCAAACCAAAAAATATAGGAAACTCTCCGTTTAGTTGTTGTAACTTTGGGGAGCTCTGTAGGCTGTAGTCCTGTAAAGCACAGAGGGGTTGTAAAAGGCAATGCAGAACTCCACACCCAGGCATGGTCTCCCCCCACCCTCTGTAAGGGTCTCACAGGCCCAATATAGCCTGACTTACAACCAGGAGATATGGTCTGTGTGCTTCAAACCATCAGAATGAAAAGACCGACCATAGGAAATGTGTTTGTTTTACACACAGACTCTTACAGTCTCAGCTGGCTAACATACCTGTCATTCCAATTCCACCATTTCCATTCACAGTCCCTTGGTTCTTGATGATAACGTCTATGACTGTTTCCTGTTGGGTTTTAGAAGTATGGACCTGAGGGTAGCAGTTGCTATAGCAAAAACAGATAATAGAACAAGGGAAAAATGGACAAACCCCCACCAACAACAACAAAAAACTATTTTCACCCTTGTGCCCCCTCTTCCTCTTCTGGGTCATCCAGATGGAAGTAGGGGAGGCTCTGGGGCCTGGGGGAGAACTTGACTCTGTTTTTTAGAACTCTCTGTGGGAAACTCAAGCTGTCCTATTACTGACCCGCCATTTTGGGTCTCAGGGGACACATAGGGTTCCCACCACATGGTTAAGCTGCAAAGTAAAAATGTACATTTATATAAACATACATGTATCTTTAAAAAAAATCTTAGTTTAAGTTTAGGGTTAGGCATAAAGTTAGCAGTGTGGTTAAGATTAGGGTTAAGGTTTAAAATCAGATTTTAGGCAGGGATTCTGACTTTGCAACTTGGCCAGACAGTGATGACAGACACACAGATGGTCGGGGATACAAGGTTTAATTTGTCGTCACAGCATGTGCTTGGTGCACTAAACACAGGACCTAGCACTAATCACAAAGCTAGCGTGATGATGGTAACTAGCGTGATTATGGTAACTAGCACTCATTACAGAGCTAGCGTGATGCCAGTAACTAGCGTGATGACGGTAACTAGCGTGTTGACGGTAACTAGTGTGGTGACGGTAACTAGCGTGTTGACGGTTGCTAGCGTGGTGACGGTAACTAGCGGGGTGACGGTTACTAGCGTGGTGACGGAACTAGAGTGGTGATGGTTACTAGCGGGGTGACGGTTACTAGCGTGGTGACGGAACTAGAGTGGTGATGGTTACTAGCGTGGAGACGGTAACTAGCGGGGTGACGGTTACTAGTGTGGTGACGGAACTAGAGTGGTGATGGTTACTAGCGTGGAGACGGTAACTAGCGGGGTGACGGTTACTAGCGTCGTGACGGTAACTAGCGGGGTGACGGTTACTAGCGGGGTGACGGTTACTAGCGCGGAGACAGTAACTAGCGGGGTGACAGTTACTAGTGTGGTGACGGAACTAGAGTGGTGATGGTTACTAGCGTGGAGACGGTAACTAGCGGGGTGACGGTTACTAGCGGGGTGACGGTTACTAGCGCGGAGACAGTAACTAGCGGGGTGACGGTTACTAGTGTGGTGACGGAACTAGAGTGGTGATGGTTACTAGCGTGGAGACGGTAACTAGCAGGGTGATGGTTACTAGCGTCGTGACGGTAACTAGCGGGGTGACGGTTACTAGCGGGGTGACGGTTACTAGCGCGGAGACAGTAACTAGCGTGGTGACGTAAACTAGTGTGGTGACGTAACGTGCGTGGTGACGGTAACTAGCGTGGTGATGGTAACTAGAGTGGTGATGTAACTAGCTTGGTGACGGTAACTAGCGTGGTGATGGTAACTAGCGTGGTGACGTAACGTGCGTGGTGATGGTAACTAGCGTGGTGACGGTAACTAGAGTGGTGACGTAACGTGCGTGGTGACGATAACTAGCGTGGTGACGGTAACTAGAGTGGTGACGTAACGTGCGTGGTGACGGTAACTAGCGTGGTGACGGTAACTAGAGTGGTGACGTGACGTGC
>NC_060196.1:2727194-2792194 GCF_021184085.1 Oncorhynchus gorbuscha | reverse complement strand
TTGGATGGGACGGAGGCAGATGGCTGATGGTATACATGTTGGATGGGACGGAGGCAGATGGCTGATGGTATACATGTTGGATGGGGCAGGCAGATGGCTGATGGTATACATGTTGGATGGGACGGAGGCAGATGGCTGATGGTATACATGTTGGATGGGACGGAGGCAGATGGCTGATGGTATACATGTTGGATGGGGCGGAGGCAGATGGCTGATGGTATACATGTTGGATGGGGCGGAGGCAGATGGCTGATGGTATACATGTTGGATGGGACGGAGGCAGATGGCTGATGGTATACATGTTGGATGGGACGGTGATGCACTCATCTTCGCTTGTCAGATGTTTTTGAGGGAATTCCACACATACCTCTACAGCAGTAGGATGCATGAAGGGGAGAGTGTATGTGTGTGCGTGTGTGTGTCAGTGTGACTGTACAATATTGTGTGTGTGTGCGCAGCAGTGAAGGCTGGAAGGCTGTTGAGGGGAGGACGGCTGATAATAATGGCTGGAATGGAGTCAATGGAATCGTATCAAACACATCAACGATGTGGTTTTCATATGGTTGATATGGATACCATTCCAAACATTATTATGAGCCTCCCCTCAGCAGCCTCCACTGGACCACAGTCTGTCTACATGTTCCCCCACTTCTGTCAATAATAAAACAGGTGCCCCCACTCACCTCACTTTAGACACAGAGCTAGATTGTATAGAATGGTATGAATGGTTCCACTCTTGAATTGTGCCTGTTCAGCTTTCCAACGATAGAACAGAAATATAAATACTTTGGGCTGTGAGACTATTTGAGGAATTCTAGTCCTTCACTGAAGCATGTTCATCAGGTATAAGTGTCTGATTGTTCCCCAGTTCATGGCAGAGGGGGAAAGTGGATTAGATGAACTCAGCTAAATGTTTCTCTAGCCTTGAGGTCTCCTGGTCCTGGTTTACTTTCTTTCTTTCTTTTCTTTTCTTTTCTTTTCTTCTTCTTTCTTTCTCAGGAAACGAAACAGCATTCCAACCCACACAGGAAGCGAACTGGTCAGGAAAACTTAGCAAGACACTAGAGAGGAGAGGTTACAGACGGAGGTTCAAAAAGCTCAGTTGGATAAACCAGGGTCTGTAGTGTTAGAGCACCAGGATCTGTAGTGTTACAACACCAGGGTCTGTAGTGTTACAACACCAGGGTCTGTAGTGTTACAACACCAGGGTCTGTAGTGTTACAACACCAGGATCTGTAGTGTTACAACACCAGGGTCTGTAGTGTTAGAGCACCAGGGTCTGTAGTGTTAGAGCACCAGGATCTGTAGTGTTACAACACCAGGGTCTGTAGTGTTACTGTAGTGTTACAACACCAGGGTCTGTAGTGTTACAACACCAGGGTCTGTAGTGTTAGGGTCTGTAGCAACACCAGGGTCTGTAGTGTTACAACACCAGGGTCTGTAGTGTTACAACACCAGGGGTGTGTAATGTTAGAGCACCAGGGTCTGTAGTGTTAGAGCACCAGGGTCTGTAGTGTTAGAGCACCAGGGTCTGTAGTGTTAGAGCAACACCAGGGTCTGTAGTGTTACAGGGTCTGTAGTGTTACAACACTAGGGTCTACAAGTGTTACAACACCAGGGTCTGTAGTGTTACAACACCAGGGTCTGTAGTGTTACAACACCAGGGTCTGTAGTGTTACAACACCAGGGTCTGTAGTGTTACAACACCAGGGTCTGTAGTGTTACAACACCAGGGTCTGTAGTGTTACAACACCAGGGTCTGTAGTGTTACAACACCAGGGTCTGTCTGTAGTGTTACAACACCAGGGTCTGTAGTACAACACCAGTCAACACCAGGGTCTGTAGTGTTACAACACCAGGGTCTGTAGTGTTACAACACCAGGGTCTGTAGTGTTACAACACCAGGGACTGTAGTGTTACAACACCAGGGTCTGTAGTGTTACAACACCAGGGTCTGTAGTGTTACAACACCAGGGTCTGTAGTGTTACAACACCAGGGTCTGTAGTGTTACAACACCAGGGTCTGTAGTGTTACAACACCAGGGTCTATAGTGTTACAACACCAGGGTCTGTCTCTGTAGTGTTACAACACCAGGGTCTGTAGTGTTACAACACCAGGGTCTGTAGTGTTACAACACCAGGGTCTGTAGTGTTACAACACACATCACTGGGGTCTGTAGTGTTACAACACCAGGGTCTGTAGTGTTACAACACCTGTAGGTCTGTAGTGTTACAACACCAGGGTCTGTAGTGTTACAACACCAGGGTCTGTAGTGTTACAACACCAGGGTCTGTAGTGTTACACAAACACCAGGGTCTGTAGTGTTACAACACCAGGGTCTGTAGTGTTACATCACTGGGGTCTGTAGTGTTACAACACCAGGGTCTGTAGTGTTACAACACCAGGGTCTGTAGTGTTACATCACTGGGGTCTGTAGTGTTACAACACCAGGGTCTGTAGTGTTACAACACAGTGTTACATCACTGGGTCTGTAGTGTTACAACACCAGGGTCTGTAGTGTTACATCACTGGGGTATGTAGTGTACAACACCATGGTTGTAGGTTTGACGCCACATGGGTAATTTATTATAGAAACGTCAATGTCTGTCTTTTTGGGGCAAAAAAAGTACTTGCTAAAGTGGGCCAGGAGTTCAACTTGCTGACCACCTGACCAGAAGAACTCCCTGCAGTCATTATAATATAATGGGGGCATGGAGTTCTTAATGGTCAGGATGGATGGAAGGAGAGACAGTAAGAGAGAGACAGAAAGAGAGAGAGAAGAGGAATAAATGACAACCGGTGACAGGCGTTTTGCTGATTGTAACAATGATTTTTCATCTGACAAAAGATTCACCGTTGTGGTTCAGGGTGCAGCGTTACCATGACACAGACTGGCCTTAGAGGGTGACAGAGAGAGAACTGTTTCTTCATAAACTCACCTCTTTGCAGAGAGATCACTACCTTAAATTGTCAGCAGGTGGAGCCAAAACTCTTTCATTCCCTCAAGTCCCATCAAGGAAAATGTATCTCTTCCTGCTTCACCTGCAGTGCAGAAGATAAAGTTGGATATGTGTCAAACCTGGATTGAAATACATAGGAGTATTAGAATATTTGTATTTGAAAATGCATGCCAATAGTAGACTACCAATACTAAACTACATGCTAAATGCATTGCAGAAAGTTATTGTGCAACAGGGGGATCAAATTAACATCCTACACCTGTATACAGCACTTTCACCAACACACCCACCACACCATCCCTCTACTTTGGCTCTATCGATCCTACACCTGTATACAGCACTTTCACCAACACACCCACCACACCATCCCTCTACTTTGGCCCGATCATATGCTACATCAGGCTGTCGGCCTGGGAGGATGGAACCCCTTCTCTCAAAACCCCCTGTAGATCTTCTGCACTATAATCTCTCACACTGCTGCCGCTACTACAATCTTCTGGGATTTCCGCTCCATCATTGCAGTACAATTAATGACCATGACAATAAATGCAAGAAATCTAAAAAACATCCTCTCTGGATCTCTGTCCCGAGTCCTACTCAGTGGGGGGCTCCCAGTCAAATCACTCACCCTTGGGCTTTCATCTACGTTCCTCACTGCCTCAGCATAGGAAACCTTCTGCGATCCCCCAAATAGCTGACATAACCTAACCTGACAGGTAAGAACTCTCTATTCAAGCTCAACAAGACATTCTGGGTATTCTCAGTCTCAGTCTCAGTCTCAGTCTCAGTCTCAGTCTCAGTCTCAGTCTCAGTCTCAGTCTCAGTCTCAGTCTCAGTCTCAGTCTCAGTCTCAGTCTCAGTCTCAGTCTCAGTCTCAGTCTCAGTCTCAGTCTCAGTCTCAGTCTCAGTCTCAGTCTCAGTCTACTTCTCAGTCTCAGTCTCAGTCTCAGTCTCAGTCTCAGTCTCAGTCTCAGTCTACTTCTCAGTCTCAGTCTCAGTCTCAGTCTCAGTCTCAGTCTCAGTCTCAGTCTCAGTCTCAGTCTCAGTCTCAGTCTCAGTCTCAGTCTCAGTCTCAGTCTCAGTCTCAGTCTCAGTCTCAGTCTCAGTCTCAGTCTCAGTCTCAGTCTCAGTCTCAGTCTCAGTCTCAGTCTCTCTACTCTCAGTCTCAGTCTCAGTCTCAGTCTCAGTCTCTCAGTCTCAGTCTCAGTCTCAGTCTCAGTCTACTCAGTCTCAGTCTCAGTCTCAGTCTCAGTCTCAGTCTCAGTCTCAGTCTCAGTCTCAGTCTCAGTCTCAGTCTCAGTCTCAGTCTCAGTCTCAGTCTCAGTCTCAGTCTCAGTCTCAGTCTCAGTCTCAGTCTCAGTCTACTTCTCACCAACCGAGGACGTAAAAAACACCAGAAGTATTGTTTGTCAGATCTACACTCAACGCCACCCCAGTGATCAGTCCTTTGAGAGGCACCCTGCTCCGCAGAGCAAAGCACACCACAGGTGGAGCCCTGAGATGTGTGATGCGGAGCCCTGAGATGTGTGATGTGGAACAGTCTCTGCCTCTGGATGCACACAAAATATAAACAATTACACTTCTCCAAAATGTGATACATTTATTCTAAGCCCAAAATGTGACATATGTGACAGTTCCCGGCTTGACACAACATATGGGTTGGACAAAGAGCAGGGATCCACGTTTCCCCAAAATATCACTCTTACCCGTCCAAAATCATCTCTGATATGATCAGGGCCAAGGCTGGAAGCCTCTACTATAGCTGCCGCTGCAGGCACCTCATCCTGGCTAGGCTTCATTTCAGAGCAAACATTACTGGAGACCGACTCCACCTTGAGTTTCTAAACAGAGCAGGTAGAATGATGGGGTCCAAGATCCTCAAGAGAACAAATAGATTTGTTTTTAAATTGACTGGGCTTGTATGCAGCAGACAAAGGTTTGTACTTAGCGACATTACCTCGGATTAGCATCATCGCCCTTCCACAATGTTTTGTGGAACATAACTAGCCTATTGGTAGACAGGAAGCTTCAATCAGGAAATAAGTAGGAATTGTATTAATTTGCTCATAAAAACATGTAAACGAGTGTGTATGTGTGTGTGGTTTGGCATTATAACAGCACAATTATACATTTTCATTGTTAAATGTATTCTGTTGAGTCTACTGTACTAACTTCATGTTGTGTCTGATAATGTGTGAAACAACTACTGAGACACAGGAAGTCACAATCAGGAAATAAGTTGGACTTTTATTAATATGCTAATACAAACAAATAAAACACGCTTGTGTGTCTGGGTTTGAGAGAGAGAGAGAGAGAGAGAGAGAGAGAGAGAGAGAGAGAGAGAGAGAGAGAGAATGAAGGAGGGCGTTCTGTGCACTGAAGGGTGCTGTATGTGTTACAGTATGTTGTCATGGTGATGTTAAACCACTTTTTCACAAATCCAGTGAAGTTTCTCCGCACATGACAAGTCATTCCATGCCTTCAGAGGACTCTGATCTGTGCGTATCTCAACACAGTTCTCCTCCCCTGTAGGACCTGCATTATTAGGCTGTGGGTCATACCAGAACCAACAGGATTAAAAAGAGTCAGATATCTTAGTTAATACCAGTACCTACAGGGTTAAAAACAATTAGATGTCATGGTTAATACCAGTACCTACAGGGTTAAAAACAGTCAGATATCATGGTTAATACCAGTACCTACAGGGTTAAAAACAGTTAGATGTCATGGTTAATACCAGTACCTACAAAGTTAAAAACAGTCAGACATCATGGTTAATACCAGTACCTTCAGGGTTAAAAACAGTAAGACATCACATTTAGAGCACTACAATCCTAAATAATTTAAAATCTTAATGTTAAATTTGTTTACAGCTGCCATCAATGATAATAACCTGTATAGAAAAAGGTTGAATTGAGCCTTATTGACAGATTAGTTATCATCTCTCACCCTGTGGTCAGTGGGGTGCCGTCCACCCATTTCCAGGTCCCCTCCTTAACAGAGTCAGTCAGACCAATCCAGACTCTCTTCTTGAGGTTGATGACAAAAGTCTTATTGAGAAAGATACATATACACATAGTTATGTTTGATCATATCTACCCTCTGCACACCCATCTCTCTCTCTCTCTCTCTCTCTCTCTCTCTCTCTCTCTCTCTCTCTCTCTCTCTCTCTCTCTCTCTCTCTCTCTCGCTCTCTCTCTCTCTCTCTCTCTCTCTCTCTCTCTCTCTCTCTCTCTCTCTCTCTCTCTCTCTCTCTCTCTCTCTCTCTCTCTCTCTCTCTTTCTCTCTCTCTCTCACCTGTTCCTTATCACTGTTTATGATCACCAGGTCTGCTCCTCTCTCCAGACAGTCCTCTCTACACTCATTCCAGGTTTTAGTCTCAGTAGACAGGAAGTACCAACTGGATTCAAACTTCTGCCAGCCTTCAGGACAAGTTTTTTCTACAAGATGAAAACATAAATTTCCTTCAATGTATCACACTGGATACTCATTGAAAGAATACAGGCACACGATAAAGTTAGTGTGATTAATGATAATTTATTACTGTAGTTCACTCACTGAGATTGGTAAACCTCCCGCTAAGAAAATCTCTCTCAGTCTGTAGCTGGTCTCTCTCTTTAGTCAGGCTGTTGTAACTGGTCTGTAGCTGGTCTTTCTCTTCAGAATATTTGAAGCATCTGTTATCTGGAAAGTATTGATACATATAGCTACTGGTGAAAACACAATTTCTTACTGCAACTGTTAAAAACAAACCATCTGAAAGTGGACAGAAAATCTTAGGTTTGCAAGTTCCTTAAACATTTATAACAGAGGAGGAACTTAATTACGCAGATAACAACACTCCCCACTAGTTGAATTAACGTTGTTTCAACATCATTTCAATGAAATTACATTTAACCAACGTGGAATAGGCATTGAATTGACAACTGTACTCAGTGTGTCATCTGAATTTAGGACGTTGTTGTGAAAGTCTGACATAGTGTGATGATTAGACAAGAATACACTCACAGACTAGTCTCAGGGAGATGTTGAGAGTGACTTGTAGAACACACAGCATCCCAAAGCTCACAGCAACCATCCTATAGAGTCTTCTCCCTGAATCCCCAGGTCCTGAGGAGATACACACTAATGTGAGAACACACACACACACACACACACACACACACACACACACACACACACACACACACACACACACACACACACACACACACACACACACACACACACACACACACACACACACACACACACACACACACACACACACACACACACACACACACACACACACACACACACACACACACACACACGTATTCAAGCATTCAAGCATGCACGCACGTACACACACATACCAACACACTCATAAACACTCACATGCAAGCACACACATACCACACACACTGGAGGGTGTGACATAATCAGCAGCAAGAGTACCGTTTCTCATAGTCGCTTTAGAGGAAGATACTGTATCAGTATAACATGTTAAAATCATTAAAGGAGCAATCTGCAGTTGTTGGAAGTGCATATTGCAGCTTTAATGCTTCTGAATACACTTAAAGTATCTATTGAAAGGTACATCTTTTTTAAAACTTGTCCACTAAGACTTGCTATTAGCATTTTTCAGTGTTTGTGTAAGTCTTTGTCAATGTGTGTGTGTGATACATTTTTCTTAATTCTTACCTGAGCGATTGGTCTCAGTCTTCACTCTCCTCATTGCTCTCCTCTGCTTTTCTTCAATAACCTCTTCATTGATGTAGTTTTGATGTAGTCTTAACTAACTGTATGATTACCTTTCTAACTGACTCCTAATGGTAATATCTACTGTATGATTACCTTTCTAACTGACTCCTAATGGTAATATCTACTGTATGATTACCTTTCTGACCGACTCCTAATGGTAATATCTACTGTATGATTACCTTTCTAACTGACTCCTAATGGTAATATCTACTGTATGATTACCTTTCTAACTGACTCCTAATGGTAATATCTACTGTATGATTACCCTTCTAACTGACTCCTAATGGTAATATCTACTGTATGATTACCTTTCTAACTGACTCCTAATGGTAATATCTACTGTATGATTACCTTTCTAACTGACTCCTAATGGTAATATCTACTGTATGATTACCTTTCTGACTGACTCCTAATGGTAATATCTACTGTATGATTACCTTTCTAACTGACTCCTAATGGTAATATCTACTGTATGATTACCTTTCTAACTGACTCCTAATGGTAATATCTACTGTATGATTACCTTTCTAACTGACTCCTAATGGTAATATCTACTGTATGATTACCTTTCTAACTGACTCCTAATGGTAATATCTACTGTATGATTCTAATTGTACTGACACGTAGTTAAGTAGTTGGTCTAATGTGCTTCTCCACCAGGTACCTCTCTGCTCTCTATCTGTGATCCACCGGGGGTTTCCTCATTCTTAATGAACCTGATTTGTTGAGGAGTTTTAGAGGGACAGCTGGTTGAACCACTGAAAAGATCCACTTCACTTCCCTCTTTTGAGACCAATATAGGGGAACAACAGACAAAAATACGCATTTGATATTGTGCTTATTTGTAACTTGACAACAAAGACTGATTGTCAAATATTATTAAGTAACATCCTTTGATACCCTTTTATATCTCTACTACACTCATTGATTGGTGATACAGTCACCAACTACAGATACAGTGTATGTAATGGTGGTTTGGTACTGTTGAGAATGTTATCACCAGGCCTAAATTGAAGCATGTAAATATATGTAGCAAGTAAGAAGAATGTATTAGAATTGGAAATGATGAAATTAACCGCATGCAGATTGTGCACAAAAGCAAATGTACTAACTATGTTGACTCTGGTAAACAGGATCTACAATGTCAGGAAATAATTTGGAATTTTATTAATATGCCAATACATTAAATACAACATGTGTGTGTGTGTGTGTGTGTGTGTGTGTGTGTGTGTGTGTGTGTGTGTGTGTGTGTGTGTGTGTGTGTGTGTGTGTGTGTGTGTGTGTGTGTGTGTGTGTGTGTGTGTGTGTGTGTGTGTGTGTGTGTGTGAGAGAGAGAGAGAGAGAGAGAGAGAGAGAGAGAGAGAGAGAGAGAGAGAGAGAGAGAGAGAGAGAGAGAGAGAGAGAGAGAGAGAGAGAGAGAGAGAAGTGCGAACTGTAGGCTGCTGTATATGTTACAGTATATTGTCATGGTGATGTTAAGCCACTGGGTATTTTGTTATGGGATCATTAGATGATATTTGTCGGACCGTTCTGTGTGAGCCGGGTAGGTTGACTCTGTGTGAGTACCTTTCAAGTATGTTCTGTGTGAATGTCTGACCAGTTCTGTGTGAACATCTGACCAATCCTGTGTGGGTGATCCTTAAAGTTCTGTGAGTACCTAAGATTTATTACGTTTTATATGGATTCTGTGAATTATTTGAAATTATGATAAATTGTATGTGTGTATAATCAATTACTAGAGATTTGATAAAGTAATGCTGAGAATAATTAGATACAATTTAAACCACCCATTCGTAGACATACGTAGGTTTTGAGTTGGTATCTTAAATGGATAATTTGATGAAGATGAGGGTTTTATGCACTATTAAACTAGTCTACAAAATCTGGGAATTTGAGCTCTAGAAACTGATTAGAGTGTGTCCACTTTTGGTTATCTTCCCCGAACGATGTAACTATAAAACGCATATTGATTATCTCCGTCTGGGTACAGCATTTGAAATAAAATTGCCCTTAAGGTCTGAAAATGTCATATTTTTTCTTCCCAGTATGAGAGGAGTTGCGAGATTTATTGAATAAACTGTTTTCCATAAAGTTAGAGAGAATTCGAGGGAATCTCGACGTAATTTATAATGTCCTACAAACCTAAGGTTTTCAATCAAACTAATTATCATTGCGTGATTAATGTGATGTAGTAAAGTAAGTAGTAAAGTAATAGGAATACGTTGCATAAGTAAACATAAGCATAGCTGCCTTCCAATCTCGAGGCCTTCCAATTTGTATGTTTTGCCTGGAAAGTTATGGTCGCAAGTGTTGGTATAAGATATAAATTTAACTTTTTAATAGATTTAGGTTAAATTGATAGACTAATTCATTCAACTTAAAATAATAACGAAGCGAATTTTGATGCAGGACGATGTCTGTTCACTAAATTATCTGCTGGAATAATATTTTGAGAATTGAGTCGTATTTAAATTACTGTATAAATAGAGAAGACAGTTACCTAAGTTATTAAAGACATTCTGAATAATAGCGGAGAGATAATGGCGATAGAAAGTGATTACCGAAATGTTTTTCATTCTTATCGATTGACTGACACATGTTATCATTTTGGTGCTGCGTGTGTTATTTTTAAAGAAATAGGATACATTTCATAAGTGTGAAGAGCAAAGAGAAGAGGAAGTTATAAAGTTAGGTTTTAACCTTACATAGAGGTAAGGGAAAACATTGAAATGAGAGGGGTTATATATATTTTTGTCCACTGGGAAAAAAGTAATAGGATTTGTTATGCTGAAAGTAAGGAAGAGAGTGTTTCCTGGGACTATAATCTTGGGGAGAGTGAGTGAGATTGAGGCCATAAACTACCAAATTGAAAAGGGCCTGGAAGTTTTTGTTTTTACCTTAAGGTTTGCAAATACACACACATAAAACATTTGTTATGACTATTTGTTGGTGTTTTTTAAAATACTATGTTTGATTTGAGTTTTCCATTTGTTTTAGTGCAAAGGTATAACCTGTTGTAATTAGGGGGCAGTATTTTCATTTTTGACGGGATATTTTGTCAGGACAAGATGCTAGAATATGCATATCATTGACAGCTTAGGATAGAAAACACTCTAAAGTTTCCAAAACTGTACAAATATTGTCTGTGAGTATAACAGAACTGATGTTGCAGGCGAAAGCCTGAGAAAAATCCAATCCGGAAGTGCCTCGTGTTTTGAAAGCGTTGCGTTCCTATGCGTCCCTTGAGCAGTGAATGGGCTATCAACCAGATTACTCTTTCTCCGTATTCCCAAAGTTGTCTACAGCATTGTGACGTAGTTTTACGCATTTATGTTGAAGAATACCCGTAAGCGGATACATTGCGCAAGTGGTAACCTGATGCTCCCAGAGAGATTCTCACGTAAAATACAGAGGTAGCCATTACTCCAATCGGTCCAACTGAAAAACAAATTGTCCCAATGGATACATTATCGAATAGATATTTGAAAAACACCTTGAGGATTGATTATAAACAACGTTTGCCATGTTTCTGTCGATATTATGGAGCTAATTTGGAATATATTTCACCGTTTTTGTGACTGCCATTTCCGGGTGATTTCTCAGCCAAACGTGAAGAACAAACGGAACAATTTCGCCTACAAAAATAATATTTTTGGAAAAAAGGAACATTTGCTATCTAACTGGGAGTCTCGTGAGTGAAAACATCCGAAGCTCATCAAAGGTAAACAATTTAATATGATTGCTTTTCCGTGACCAAGTTAACTGCTGCTAGCTGGACAAAATGCTATGCTAGGCTATCGATAAACTTACACAAATGCTTGTCTAGCTTTGGCTGTAAAGCATATTTTGAACATCTGAGATGACAGGGTGATTAACAAAAGGCTAAGCTGTGTATCAATATATTTAATTTGTGATTTTCATGAATAGGAATATTTTCCTGGAATATTTATGTCCGTTGCGTTATGCAAATTAGGGTCAGGCGATGATTACGCTCCCTCATGCGGGATGGGGAGTCATTAGAGGTTTTAAAGGGGCAAGCACGCACATGGGATTTTAATTCGTTTTTATTTTCTGATTTTTAATTACACACGCTAATTATTTTGATAAAGGAATGTTCTGGGAACCTGGGATACAAGCAAGTAGGAAATATTTGACTATTTTTATCATTTGTGTAATATAGTAAAAAAAAACACTTCTTTGAAAGGTTTTGTATGATCTATGACCTCTGATGACCTTCCGTTGTGGCTTGATCACCTGCATTGGAAAGCCATTTGGATAATGAATTTATGGTCATTTGTAATACTGTTTTCAATATAATTTGTGTAATTGGTAAATATGTTTGAGTTTATAGGTCTTAGCCATATTTGTAATTTAGACCAATATGAAGAAGGAGAGGGCATTGCTTTTAACTGCTGCTTTAAGTCTATTTTCCTATGAACACAAGGGTTAAATACTTTTTCTTTGTGGAGTTTTTTCAGTTTAAAGTTTTATTTGATTAGGTTATTTGTATTTTATTTTATTTTTTCCAGTAGTGGTTTTGTTTTTTACATTACTCTCACACGGAGAGATATGAGTAGAAAATGGGGGAGGATTCAGTTTGAGATTTTGAATTGAAGTTATAAACCTTGAGTGATATGTGAAGGAGTGTAATTGTATTGTTGAGTGTATTGTATTGTTGTGTTTGTTTTGTTCTATTCCCGATGGGTATAGGTCTAACTTCTTGATCCTTGGCTCTACGATGGAGTTGACAGTGAGATGGGAAGTATAAGCCAATTTGAAACAATAGAATGTGTTGATATTCTCTTTGAAATATGTTTAGATATCTGTATTAAGAATAATTGGCAAAAGTAATCATTTATCATGTAGTTAATGAACTGAACTAAACTGTTGTTCTGATCTGTTCTTTCGAGGTTATCATGAAGTGACATCAGATGGTATCTTAATGCATGGAAGAGTTAATTGGACCGAATATAGTGTGTGTACCTCTAAATCCCCTCTAACTGGCTGAAAAAGAGTGACAAAGGCGTTGAAGAAGGCCTTCTGAACCACTTCTACCGAGAGAAAGGAACCAAGCCAGAAATCAGTGTAGTATCCGATCTAAGCTATCAACTGCTTTTCTTTCATGCTTCTCTCAGGAGTGTGAGAGGACAGTCCACAAGGAGTGATCATGGAGAGAGATCTGTTCATACCTTTTCTTATGATGCTGGTATATTGGTTGACGAATGGACAAGACATGAGTGGTAAAGATGAGACATTGAAATTGGAACGTTATCATGGTCCGTCCACTTTGAACTGTAAAGCTATCTGAAGAAGAACGAAAAGGACGCCAGAAGAATCAGTGCCTGAGAGGGGGGATTGGTGTCAGGATTTGGCCAGGGTTGTTCCGGTATTTGGTCACTAGATGCCCCCATTGTGCCTTGTGACCTTTTGTTTTCCCTTGATCCCCATTATTATTTGCACCTGTGCCTCATTTCCCCTGATTTTATT
Organism: Oncorhynchus gorbuscha; assembly: GCF_021184085.1. Classification (NCBI taxonomy): domain Eukaryota; kingdom Metazoa; phylum Chordata; class Actinopteri; order Salmoniformes; family Salmonidae; genus Oncorhynchus; species Oncorhynchus gorbuscha. The sequence continues at coordinate 2,779,000 of NC_060196.1, read as the reverse complement.
TAAACCCTTTGTTTTCCTCAGTCCTTTGCTCTGTTTGTATGTTACTTCCTGCTACCTCCAGAACCTAGGGTTAATAACCCACCTTGCTACCAGCCCACTGGAGTGCCTCTTTCTCACGCAGTGAGCACCCAGTTAGCTTGTTTGTTTGTTTTTGTGTCATGTTTGTCATTTATTATCACCCAGCCCTAGTTCTCTGTGAACTCTTGTTGATCCCGGTGGACTCTCTTGTGGAATTCTGTTTTTTCCATCTACGTTCTTGTTTGTTTGTTTTTGAGTATTTTTTGAGGCTTTTTGTGCTATACCTTCCACCTTGTGGATTTACCTTTTTGTCTTGGAGGATTACCTTTGTTCTTGTGGAATTCCTTTTGAGGTTGTGGAGTTACATGTTTTCCTGAAGAACTTCACTTTTTACTTCATTAAATACACCGTCTCAAGTACTGCTGTGTCTGCCTCATCTTCTGGGTTCTGCCAACTATTCGTGGCTCAGTTGGTTAAGTGACTGTTTCTCACTCCGGAGACCCGGGTTTGTTACCGGGTCCTGACAGAAACACAGAGCCAAAAATGAACCCAGAGGCAGCCAGTTCCCAGGACCTTGTTGCCATGCTGTCCCACCACCAGGAGACTGTCCAACGCCACGAAGCCGCCCTGGTTCAGCAAGAGACCTTAATGGCTAGACATTCTCATCTTCTGTCGGAGATGCTGACTTCCATAAAGCAGATATCTGATTGACTTATCCCGGCAACAGTTCCCGTCCCAGTACCTCAGATTCATGTACCCATGGCAGTTAACCCTCTGGCTGAACCTCGTCTTCCACCTCCCCAACGGTTCTCAGGTGATCCAAGTGCTTGTAGAGGGTTTCTCACCCAATGTTCTCTCCTTCGAGCTGCAACCCTCGTCGTTCCCCACCGACCGGTCTAAGATCGCATATATCATCACCCTGCTGTCGGAAAAAGCCCTGGCCTGGGCTACTGCTGTGTGGGATGCCCATAGTTCCTGCTGTGCCAGCTACTCTGCCTTTGCTGAGGAATTCAAACACGTTTTTCAAGGCCCAAGCAGTGGTCCTGACTCAGCCAAACAGCTCCTGACTCTCCACCAAGGTCGGCGCAGCGTGACGGACTATGCCATCCAGTTCCGCACGGTGGCAGCAGCAAGTGGCTGGAACAACGAGGCGCTCCCTGTTTGGACGTTTCAGTCTTCGCGTCCATCCTGTCTTCCATGTCTCCTGTGTTAAGTGCTTTCTGAAAGGCCTTTCCGACACTATCCAAGATGAACTGGCCACTCGGGAGCCACCGGACAATCTTGAGTCCCTGATCAAGTTGGCCTCACGCATTGACCAGCGTCTGAGAGAGAGAGAACTCAACCGTAGACCTCTAGCCCCTATCAGTCCCAGCTCCGAGTCCCCACCTTTATCCTCGCTGGCTCCACTGGAACCCATGCAGATTGGACGCATCTCCCAGGCTGAGAGAGACCGCCGGATGAGGGAGCGACGCTGTCCAAATTGCGGCAAACCGGGCCATTTCCGTTCCACGTGTCCCGGGGGGAACTGTAACGGGAAACATAACCTCCTCCCATCCGTCCAACTCCCGTCTGCTCATTCCAGTCACCCTTTCCTGGGACAACCACAAGCTTCACCTTCAAGCCTTGGTAGACTCTGGAGCCACAGGTAACTTCATGGATGGTGTCTGGGCGAAGGAGAATGGCGTTCCCTCTGAACCTCTAAGTAACCCCATGAGGGTTACTACATTGGATGGAAGCCCTTTGGGATCTGGACTTGTCACTCATGTCACTACCTCCTTGTGACTTTCAGTTTCACAACACCAGGAATTGATGAACTTTCATTTGATCTCCTGTTCCGAGTTCCCTCTTGTCCTTGGATACCCCTGGCTTCACAGCCATAACCCTCACATCGACTGGTCTGTGGGCACTATCAAGCAGTGGGGTCCTACGTGCCAAGCTACTTGTATTTTCCCGAATTCCCCGAGGTCTACTCCCGAGTCTTTAGAATCCATCGACCTGACCCGAGTTTCCGAGTGTTACCATGACCTCAAACTGGTATTTAGCAAACAGAGGGCCACCATGCTACCACCCCATAGACCTTATGATTGCCCCATCGAACTGTTTCCGGGCACTTGCCCCCCCAGGGGTCGGATCTTTTCCCTATCTCCACCCGAACGAGCTGCTATGGATACCTACATCAAGGACGCTCTGGAAGCAGGCCTCATGGGTCCATCCACCTCCCCGGCGGGAGCAGGGTTTTTCATTGTGGCCAAGAAAGACGGTGGATTACGTCCTTGCATCGACTACCGGGGACTCAATGCCATAACCATCCGTAACCGTTACCCGCTACCCCTTATGGCCACAGCCTTCGAGCTGCTCCAGGAAGCAGTTGTTTTCACTAAGCTTGACCTGCGGAACGCATACCATCTTGTGCGGATCAGACCTGGTGACGAGTGGAAGACCGCTTTCAACACGCCTATTGGTCACTATGAATACTTGGTGATGCCCTTCGGCCTGACCAACGCACCAGCTGTGTTCCAAGCGCTCATTAACGATGTGCTTAGGGATATGCTTAACATATTTGTGTTCGTTTACTTGGATGACATCCTCATCTTTTCGAGCTCTCTTCAAGAACACACAAAGCATGTCAGACAAGTACTCAAACGCCTCCTAGACAGCCATCTGTACGTTAAGCCGGAAAAATGTGAATTCCATTCATCCCGAGTACAATTCCTGGGATTTGTAGTGGAACCCGGTCGAGTCCAAATGGACCCCAGGAAGGTAGGGGCGGTAGCGGATTGGCCCACCCCCAAATCCGTTAAGGAAGTTCAGCGTTTCCTGGGCTTCACTAACTTTTACCGCAAGTTCATCAAGAACTTCAGCTTGGTGGCAGCCCATCTCTCAGCTTTAACCAAGGGTGGCAATGCAAGGTTTTTGTGGGGAAGAGAAGCTGAGACGGCCTTCCAAGGACTCAAGCAGTGCGTCCTCTCTGCTCCCATCCTGATACTACCGACTACGGATGAACCGTTTGTGGTGGAGGTAGACACCTCAGAGGTTGGTGTTTGAGCTGTCCTGTCTCAGAGGGGTGAAGACAAGAAGCTTCATCCGTGCGCTTTCTTCTCACACCGGCTTACCCCGGCTGAGAGGAACTACGATGTGGGGGATCGTGAACTCCTAGCGGTTAAGATGGCATTGAAGGAATGGAGACACTGGCTCGAGGGGGCTTCTCACCCGTTTCAAGTGCTTACGGATCACAAAAATCTGGAGTATATCCAGCAGGCGAAGCGGTTGAACTCTAGACAAGCTAGATGGTCTCTTTTCTTCAATCGATTCCAGTTTATCCTCACCTATCGGCCCGGGTCGAAGAATCTCCAACCGGATGCCCTGTCCCGAGTCTACGCTCCTGCCATTCGAGATGACACGGACATGCCTGTCCTTCCTGCTGCTAAGATCGTGGCTCCGATCTTGTGGCAAGTTGAGGATACCGTGAGACGAGCTCAAGCTATTGAACCGGACCCGAAAGGAGGTCCTGCCAATCGGTTGTTTGTCCCCAAGGCAGTGAGGACTCAGGTCCTTCTGTGGGGGCACTCCTCTCGCCTACTCGTAACCGTTCCTGACAATTGGTCAACTTTGCTAATAAAATAGTTTATACTTTTGTGGTATCAGGTTGATTGTAGAGGTCTACACCATGTAAAATTATAGAAATTTAGATTAAGAATGCATTGAGATACTGATCTGTATTATAATCATGATTAAAAAAGTTAATAGTAGAATTATGGGATAATTATACTGAATGTAAATTCTGCTAATATTGATGTGTGTTAAAGTGAGGTTTTTACTTTGAGTGATAAGACCCATTTGAATCACTGAGGAATGTCATTCTAAATTTTGGTTGGATAAATAGTTGGGTTGTTAATTATGATTTGGAATATGAATGATTTCCCTGACCTATTCTCTATTCCTGACTACATCTCTGAGCATGATGACTTAGAGGGATGCCTGTCCTTTTTGTTGTGATGAGGTCTGTGTTTAGATACGGGTTCTCATGTAACTTAGGGAGCATTTCTATGTTATCTTTTTATCTTCCTCAAATTGATTATTCTGTGTTATTAAACATGTGCAAGTTTGTCTTGTAGAACAAAGGTTGTAAACTTAGTTTCAGAAGGGAGAAAGCTTACATATAAGCTAAGGTATTTGACATTGAGGGGATAAGATTGTCTTTATTTTATTTTAAATATTGAGTATTTAATTGATGTTCTGATTCTTTAGAAGGCACAATGTCCCTGAGAGGGGAATGTCATGGCAGAATCAGAATTCTTTAGGTAATATTTATAAATAAGATGTTTTATTCATTTTCATAAGCATGCTTGTGGGATAAAGTTACTTGGGCCCAGAGAGGGGAGAGGTCGGGTAAGTCTTATCTGTGAATGTGTCTGTAAACTATTCCTAAACCATGTGAAGGGATGGGGTGATTAATGGGGAACCAGTTAGGTGGCTCCACAATGTCAGGGTGCCAGTCACGTCTCTCTGTGATCTTGTCCAGGAGGGGTGTATTTGATATATGCCATTGGATGAGGTAATGTTTTTGGTCCTAAGTGGTACCAAGAACGAGATAAGAACTTGGTTTAGGAGACCAAACTGAACAATACTTTATAGCCAATGCTGTCTGGCTATGTGTGTCTTTGCTATAAAGGATCTCAGTTGCCAATATGTAAGCACTGTCAGAGAATTAATTTATAGACACTGAATTGATCTGAGAGTCACAGGGTTGTGGTGAAGCTCATATAATTACAGATGGACTTCATGATAACTCTGACTTGTGTGTGGTTTGCTCTCTCATGATTGGGTAATACAGGAAATTTCCACGACAGTAGCCAGAAAGTAGAGCATTGCAGTAGTCTAACCTAGAAGTAACAAAAGTATGGATTAATTTTTCTGCAAAATTTTGTACAGAAAGTTTCTGATTTTTGCAATGTTACGTAGATGGATAAAAGCTGTCCTTGAAACAGTCTTGACATGTTCATCAAAACAGAGATTCGGGTCCAGAGTAACGCCGAGTTCCTTCACAGTTTTTCTTTGTGACGACTGTACAACCATTAAGATTAATTGTCAGATTCAACAGAAGATCTCTTTGTTTCTTGGGACCTAGAACAAGCATCTCTGTTTTGTCTGAGTTTAAAAGTAAAACATTTGCCGCCATCCACTTCCTTATGTCTGAAACACAGGCTTCTAGCAAGGGCAATTTTGGGGCTTCACCATGTTTCATTGAAATGTACAGCTGTGTGTCATCCGCATAGCAGTGAAAGTTAACATGATGTTTTCGAATGACATCCCCAAGAGGTAAAATATATAGTGAAAACAATAGTGGTCCTAAAACGGAACCTTGTGGAACACCGAAATGTACAGTTGATTTGTCAGAGGACAAACCATTCACAGAGACAATGTAGACCAATTTGGGTTTCCAATCTCTCCAAAAGCAGCTGGTGATCAATGGTATCAAAAGCAGCACTAAGGTCTAGGAGCACGAGGACAGATGCAAAGCCTCCATCTGATGCCATTAAAAGGTCATTTACCAACTTCAAGTGCAGTCTCATTGCTATGATGGGGTCTAAAACCAGACTGAAGCATTTCGTATACATTGTTTGTCTTCAGGAAGGCAGTGAGTTGCTGCGCAACAGCCTTTTCTAAAAATTTTGAGAGGAATGGAAGATCCGATATAGGCCGATAGTTTTTTATATTTTCTGGGTCAAGGTTTGGCTTTTTCAAGAGAGGCTTTATTACTGCCACTTTTAGTGAGTTTGGTACACATTCAGTGGATAGAAAGACGTTTATTATGTTCAACATAGGAGGGCCAAGCACAGGAAGCAGCTCTTTCAGTAGTTTACATTTACATTTAAGTTTAGTTGGAATAGGGTCCATTATGCAGCTTGACGGTTTAGAGGCCATGATTATTTTCATCATTATGTCAAGTGATATAGTACTAAAACACTTGAGTGTCTCTCTTGATCCTAGGTCCTGGCAGAGTTGTGCAGACTCAGGACAACTGAGCTTTGAAGGAATACGCAGAGTCCGTAATTTTCTTTCTAATAATCATGATATTTTCCTACTGCTGAAGTGAAAGCCATCCTCTCTTGGGGAATGCTGCTTTTTAGGTAGCTTTGCGACATTATCAAAAATACATTTCAGATTGTTCTTATTTTCCTCAATTAAGTTGGAAAAATAGGAAATCGAGCAGCAGTAAGGGCACTTCGATACTGCACGGTACTGTCTTTCCAAACTAGTCGGAAGACTTCCAGTTTGGTGTGGCACCATTTCCTTTCCAATTTTCTGGAAGCTTGCTTCAGAGCTTGGGTATTTTCTGTATACCAGGGAGCTAGTTTCGTATGAGAAATGTTTTTAGTTTTTAGGGTTGCAACTGCATCTAGGGTATTGCGCAAGGTTAAATTGAGTTCCTCAGTTAGGTGGTTAACTGATTTCTGTCCTCTGACATCATTGGGTAGACAGAGGGAGTCTGGAAGGACATCAAGGAATCTTTGTGTTGTGACTATGACTACAAGATCCGATAGGAATTCAGGGAACTCAATGAGGAACGCTCTATATGGCCCAGGAGGCCTGTAAACAGTAGCTATAAAAAGTGATTGAGTAGGCTGTATAGATTTCATGACTAGAAGCTCAAGAGACAAAAACGGCATTTTTTTATTATTTAAATGTATTTTTTATTTCTTAATTTTTGTAAATTTAAATTTGCTATCGTAAATGTTAGCAACACCTCCACCTTTGCGGGATGCACGGGGGATATGGTCACTAGTGTAGCCAGGAGGTTAGGCCTCATTTAACACAGTAAATTCATCAGGCTTAAGCCATGTTTCAGTCAGGCCAATCACATCAAGATTATCAGTGATTAGTTAATTGACTATAACTGCCTTTGAAGTAAGGGATCTAACATTAAGTAGCCCTATTTTGAGATGTGAGGTATCACAATGTCTTTCAATAATGACAGGAATGGAGGAGGTCTTTATCCTAGTGAGATTGCTAAGGCGAACACCGCCATGTTTAATTTTCCCCAACCTAGGTCGAGGCACAGGCACGTCTCAATGGGGATAGCTTAGCTGACTACACTGTGCTAGTGGCAGACTCCACTAAGCTGGCAGGCTGGCTAACAGCCTTCTGCCTGGCCTGCACCCTATTTCATTGTGGAGCTAGAGGAGTTAGAGCCCTGTCTATGTTGGTAGATAAGATGAGAGCACCCCTCCAGCTAGGATGGAGTCCGTCACTCCTCAGCAGGTCAGGCTTGGTCCTGTTTGTGGATGAGTTCCAGAAAGAGGGCCAATTATCTACAAATTCATTATTTTGGGAGGGGCAGAAAACAGTTTTCAACCAGCGATTGAGTTGTGAGACTCTGCTGTAGAGCTCATCACTCCTCCTAACTGGGAGGGGGCCAGAGTCAATTACTCGATGCCGACACATTTAGCTGATTTACACGCTGAAGCTATGTTGCGCTTGGTGACCTCTGACTGTTTCATCCTAACATCGTTGGTGCCGACGTGGATAACAATATCTCTATACTCTCTACACTCGCCAGTTTTAGCCTTAGCCAGCACCATCTTCAGATTAGCCTTAACGTCGGTAGCCCTGCCCCCTGGTAAACAGTGTATGATCACCGGACGATTCCTTTTAAGTCTAATACTGCGGGTAATGGAGTCTCCAATGACTAGAGTTTTCAATTTCACAATCTTAAAAGAAAGTGGTGATCCTAACTGACCTAAGACAGGGAATTATTACTCGGATGAAGTTTCTGCTTCTACTGATGTCTCTGTCTCTGAGTCATGTGTGTTTCTCTGTCTGTGTGACTGCTGTAGGTGTTAACTCTAGGGAAGTATCAACAAAATGACACAGGTAGTTGTGGTTCTGCTAATACAACAAATAGAACAAGTTTACATACTGTGTCAGCACTTGTGTTCATGTGTACGTGTGAGCGATTGATACATCGGTTATTGTTAAACCATTTTCTGCAGAACAATATAAATGATTCCATGTCTCTACATGATCATCTTGTCCAGAGTATATCTCAACATATTCCTCCTGCCCAGGGAATGGGACTTGTTATTTGTGATGATGGACAGGACACTGTCATACCAGGAAGATATAGATCATAGAGGGGAAGTGGAGAACAAAGACTAGTTGTTAACATATATTAAATATCATATGTAACAGCCCCAAGATGATTCAGGGAGTTTCCAGAACTCCTCCTTCCTTTCACCTTTCTGCTGATTTGGACCCTCTGTTTACTCCCAAATATACATCAACATGTTCAGTAGGTCCAGGACTACAAACATGGGTCATTATAATGTCCAGACAATAGATGTGACACTACAAACTGTTCCAAGTGGATATTGAGGGTGGGTAGTCTTAACCAGAGAGGACGAGATGGCGACATAATTGGCAGCCCACATCTCTCCTAATGAACCTGATTGGTTGAGTTTTTGAGTGACAGCTAGTTGAATCACTGAAAAGACCCACTTCACTTCCCTCTTTTGGGACCCATATAAGGGAACAGCAGTCAAATATGAGCATTTGATATTGTGCCAATATGTAACTTCACAACAAAGACTGACTGTCAAAGATTATTAAGTAACATCCTGTGATTCTTTGATATCTCTACTACACTCATTGATTGGTGATACAGTCACCTCCTATACAGTGTATGTAATGGTGGTTTGGTACTGTTGATAATGTCATCACCAGGCCTAAATTGGAGCATGTAAATATATGTAGCAAGTAAGAAGAATGTATTAGAATTGGAAATTATGAAATTAACCGCATGCAGAGCGTGGACAAAGTCAAATGTACTAACTATGTTGACTCTGGTAAACAGGAAGCTATAATGTCAGGAAATAAATAGGACTTTTAATAATATGCTATATGAAGAAATACAACATGTGTATTGATTTGAGAGAGAGAGAATGAAGGAGGAACATATGTTAAAGTATGTTGTCAAGGTGATGTTAAAATGCTTTCTCACAAATCCAGTTGAGTTTGCTTCCACATGACAAGTCGTTCCATGCCTTTAGAGGACTCTGATCTTTACGTATCTCAGCACAGTCCTCCTCCCCAGTAGGACCTGCATTATCAGGCTGTGGGTCATACCAGTACCTACAGGGTTAAAGACAGTCAGATATCATGGTTAAAACCAGGACCTACAGGGTTAAAAACAGTCAGATATCATGGTTAATAACAATACCTACAGGGTTAAAAACAGTCAGATATCATGGTTAATACCAGTACCTACAGGGTTAACAACAGTCAGATATCATGGTTAATACCAGTACCTACAGGGTTAACAACAGTCAGACATCACTGTTAGAACATCACAATCCTAAATATACAGACATGTTTCATCTTAAAGTTAACTTTGTTGACTGATGCCATCAATGACAGTAACCTCTATAGAAAAAGGTTGAATGGAGCCTTATTGACACAGTAGTTATCATCTCTCACCCTGTGATCAGTTGGGCGCCGTCCACCCATTTCCAGGTCCCCTCAATATCAGAGTCAGTCAGACCAATCCAGACACTCTTCTTGAGGTTGAAGAGAAATGTCTGTTGTTGAGAAAGATAACTATATATTCATATGTTTGTTAATATCTAACCGTCTCTCTCTCTCTCTCTCTCTCTCTCTCTCTCTCTCTCTCTCTCTCTCTCTCTCTCTCACACACCTGTTCCTCTCTGCTGTTTATGATCACCAGGTCTGCTCTTCTCTCCAGACAGTCCTGTCTGCTCTCCTCCCAGGTTTTAGTCTCAGTAGACAGGAAGTACCAACTTGATTCAAACGTCTGCCAGCCTTCAGGACAGGTGTTCTCTACAAGATGCTTAACATTAATTTCCTTCAACTTATCACGTTTTACATAAGACTCATGATCAGGTATGTGTTGTTAATGATAATTTATTATTGTAGGTATACTCACTGAGATTGGTAAGCCTCCCGCTAAGAACATCTCTCTCAGTCTTTAGCTGGTCTCTCTCTTTAGTCAGGTTGTTGTAACTGTTCTGTAGCTGGTCTCTCTCTTTAGTCAGGTTGTTGTAACTGGTCTGTAGCTGGTCTCTCTCTTTAGTCAGGTTGTTATAACTGGTCTGTAGCTGGTATCTCTCTGCAGATGAGTTCTTTGAGACGTTGCTGTCTGCAACAACAATAAAGAACAAGTTACTCACTAAAATAGATCACATCAGAAGTACTAAATCTGAGTTATAAGAACTATTTAAACAGTGAACAAAAATATAAATGTAACATATAAAGTGTTGTTCCCATGTTTCAAGAGATGAATTAAAAGATCCCAGAAATGTTTCATACACTCAAAAAGTTTATTTCTCTCAAATGTGTTTACATCCCTGTTATTCAGCATTTACCCTTTGCCAAGATAATCTATCTACCTAACAGGTGTGGCATATCAAGAAGCTGATTAAACAGTATGATCATTACACAGGTGCACCTGGTGCAGCAGAGAATAATAGGCCACTTTAAAATGTGTAGTTTTGCCACAGATGTCTCAAGTTTTGAGGGATCTGCATCTGGCATGCTAACTGCAGGAATGTCCACCAGAGACATTGCCAGATAAATACATTTTAATTTCTCCACCATAAGCTGCCTCCTACGTTGTTTTAGAGAATTTGGCAGTACGTTCAACTGGCCTCACAACTGCAGACCACGTATAACCACGCAAGCCCATGACCTCCACATCTGGCTTCTTCACCCGTTGGATCGTCTGAGGGGGGGGGTGTGCTGAGGAGTATTTCTGTCTGTAATAAAGCCCTTTGTGGGGAAAAACTCATTCTGATTGGCTGGGCCTGGTTCCCCAGTGGTTGGAATCTGGCTGCCAAGTGGGTGGACCTATGCCCTCCAAGGCCCACCCACGGCTGAACCTCTGCCAGTCATGTGACATCCATAGATTAGGGCCTAATGAATTTATTTCTATTGACTGATATGAACTGTAACTCAGTGAAATCTTAGAAATGTTTGCATGTTGCGTTTACATTGTTGTTTAGTATAGATATACTGTAGACTTACATTGGACAGACAGGCCTATGATCCCAGCCAGTAGGAGAACACACAGCAGCCCCAGACACACTGCAGCAACTCCAGAGGGTCTCTTCCACCACTGAACATGTACTGAATCACAAATTATTAAAGATCTTTGGTAATGTGTTTTACTGTTTCATCCAGGATTGTGACAAATACATCTGTAGTACTACAGGGTAATCTCATGTGTATAATGTATGTGTGTGTCATTTATTTGTGTGTTTGTGTGAGTGAGTGTGTGTGTGTGTGTTTTACCTGAGTGCTGGTCTCCTGGTCCATTATTAGGAGCAGTGTCCTCTGTCTCTTCTCTCTTGGTGCTGGTCTCACCGTCTCTCAGGGTGTCTGCACTGACGTAGATATCCACAATCCTCTCCTTCATCTCACCTCTGTTAAACTTAACCTTCTTGTTCATATCTGGCACAGCATAGATGGCTTCAGACATCTCCAATAACTTACTGTGTTTTCTGTCCATACTCAGGTTCTGGTCCTATCGTTGCCCCTGTGTCTGTTTCTGTCTCCGCTCTGTCTCAGACTAACTGTTTAAGAAGGCATCCCCAGAATAAAAGGAACATGTCAAAAGAGGAAGATGATGAAATAGTAACATGGTGGTTGAGGTTGGGACATTTTTTTCTTCTTTAAATCTAGACACACAGGATGCTGATAAGTAGAGATTACATTAATATGTTCATACATAAAATGTTGTGTCGTTTGCTGTTGTGGCATTGGAGTTGCTCAGTTTGTAGCTAATCTCCACATTTTGCCATGAGGCTGAGAGGAAATGTTTCCATTTTAGAGCTCGGAGGAAACAGGGCTTAGACTATGATGGGTTAAGTAGTCTTGATAAATGAGGCTTCAGTGCTGTTCCTCTGTTCATTCAGTCCTTTCTACTGTCCCTCCAGTTTTTGTCTTGGTCGAGATGTAGTACCAACCTTCAAAATCATCTCTTTCCCTTTGTCGATGGTGTTTCTCTTTAGACAAGTTGTTGGAGCTTGCCTGTAGCTGGTCTCTCTCCTCAGTCAGGTTGTTGTAACAGGTCTGTAGCTGGTTTGTCTCTTTAGTCAGGGTATTGTAACTGGTCTGAAGCTGGTTTCTCTATTCAGTCAGAATGTTGTAACTGGTCTGTAGCTGTTGTCTGTCTTTAGTCTACTTGTTATAACTGGTCTGTAGCTTGTCTCTCTCTTCAGTTACGTTGTTGTAACTGGTCTTTTCCTGGTCTCTCTCTTCAGTCAGGTTGTTATAACTGGTCTGTAGCTGGTCTCTCTCTTCAGTCAGGTTGTTATAACTGGTCTGTAGTTGGTCTCTCTCTTCAGTCAGGTTGGTATAACTGGTCTTTTCCTGGTCTCTCTCTTCAGTCAGGTTGTTATAACTGGTCCGTAGCTGATCTCTCTCGTCAGTCAGTTTGTTATCACTGGTCTGTAGCTGGTCTCTCTCGTCAGTCAGTTTGTTATCACTGGTCTGTAGCTGGTCTCTCTCTTCAGCCAGGTTGTTGTAACTGGTCTGTAGCTGGTCTCTCTGCAGTCAGGTTGTCTTAGCTAGTCTGTAGTTGGTCTCTCTCTTCAGTCAGGTTGTTATAACTGGTCTGTAGCTGGTCTCTCTCTTCAGTCAGGTTGTTATAACTGGTCTGTAGTTGGTCTCTCTCTTCAGTCAGGTTGTTATAACTGGTCTGTAGTTGGTCTCTCTCTTCAGTCAGGTTGTTATAACTGGTCTGTAGCTGGTCTCTCTCTTCAGTCAGGTTGTTGTAACTGGTCTGTAGCTGGTCTCTCAGCAGTCAGGTTGTCTTAGCTAGTCTGTAGTTGGTCTCTTTCCTCAGTAAGGGTGGTGTAACTGTCATGTAACTGGCCTTTCTGCAGATGTGTTGAGGTGCTGGTCTCACCGTCTCTCAGGGTCTCTGCACTGATGTAGATATCCACAATCCTCTCTTCCATCTCACCTCTGTCAAACCTTAATGGTCATATCTGGCTTTGTATAGATGGCCTCCAACATGTTCAACAATGTTCATTGACTATAGCTACAGTGTCTTAAAGCAGGGTTTCCCAAACTCAGTCCTAGGGCCCCCCTTAGTGAACATTTAGGTTTTGCCCTAGCAAACCAACTCATTATCAAGCTTTGATGTTTTGAGTCACTTGTGTAGTGCTGGGTAAAACACACATCGTGCACCCAGGGAAGGGCCCCCAGTACAGAGAGTCTGAGTCTGAAGATGACTGCTTTTGACCCTGTTGTAGATGGGGATTTGTGGAACAGTAACATGTCCTGGCTGGTTATACAGTAACATGTCCTGGCTGGTTATACAGTAACATGTCCTGGCTGGTTATACAGTAACATGTCCTGGCTGGTTATACAGTAACATGTCCTGTCTGGTTATACAGAAACATGTCCTGGCTGGTTATACAGTAACATGTCCTGGCTGGTTATACAGTAACATGTCCTGGCTGGTTATACAGTAACATGTCCTGTCTGGTTATACAGAAACATGTCCTGTCTGGTTATACAGAAACATGTCCTGTCTGGTTATACAGTAACATGTCCTGTCTGGTTATACAGAAACATGTCCTGTCTGGTTATACAGTAACATGTCCTGGCTGGTTATACAGTAACATATCCTGGCTGGTTATACAGTAACATGTCCTGGCTGGTTATACAGTAACATGTCCTGTCTGGTTATACAGTAACATGTCCTGGCTGGTTATACAGTAACATGTCCTGGCTGGTTATACAGTAACATGTCCTGGCTGGTTATACAGTAACATGTCCTGGCTGGTTATACAGTAACATGTCCTGGCTGGTTATACAGTAACATGTCCTGGCTGGTTATACAGTAACATATCCTGGCTGGTTATACAGTAACATGTACTGGCTGGTTATACAGTAACATGTCCTGGCTGGTTATACAGTAACATGTCCTGGCTGGTTATACAGTAACATGTCCTGGCTGGTTATACAGTTACATGTCCTGGCTGGGTTTTAATTGTTACACTTTCTTCTTCTTTTCACCTTGTTATCTGATTCCTGAGTAACTTCCTGTTCTTCTGGGGGAAGTTCCACCCACATACTGTTCCACCCATTACATTTACATTTACATTTAAGTCATTTAGCAGACGCTCTTATCCAGAGCGACTTACACCAAACACACACACACTCTTATATGGTATCTTACTACTCTATAACAATGATTAACATGTTGAATATATACAGCTTAATAATGTATCTGGATGCTTTAAAAAATAACTAATAACCAGACCTGGTTTAAAAACGGTTTAATATCTGTAAAATACTTTGAGCGTTTGGGACTATTCTATTGGTTGCATTAAGCCAGACAAGCTCAACCAAGCACAGCTAAAGTACCTGGGTCATATTCATTAGGCACCAACCAGAAGAAAGAAAACAGAAACAGAGAGTGACTAACTGTACCTGTCCAGTAAGATAAACATGTTTTTATTTTCAGCTGCAAAACATTTTTGCTATGATGTGTCCTAATCAATACGTTTCCCGGGTCTGATAATAAGCACCAATCACTGACAGACAGACAGACAGACAGGAAGCTGTTATTAAAGGAAGTCAGTGGTATGGCTAAATATGAGTTGGCACAGCAACACATGTGGAAATCAACTGAAATGACAATGCAATAGGTGATCCAGCAATAACCCCTAAACTCCATGTGTCCCAAATGGAACCCTATTTACTACATGGTGATGGACCCTGGTTAAAGGTAGTGCACAATGCAGGGAATATGGTGCCATTAGCGACGTGCCCTGAATGTCATTATTCAAATTCTATGTAGGTCTCATATACTGTTTCTGTCCTGAAAACACAGACCACTTTTCATCCATGAATATATGGTCACCACAAGTACAACAGGACATCTATACAGAAAAAGGCTTGATTTTAAACTTCAAGAACATTATTTATTTAACCATAAATAATATGGGGGGGCAGCAGCGTAGCCTAGTGGTTAGAGTGTTGAACTAGTAACTGGAAGGTTGTAAATTCAAATCCCCAAGCTGACAATCTGTTGAATCTGTCCTTCTGTCCCTGAACAAGGCAGAAACCCACTGTTCCTCGGCTGTCATTGAAAATAAGAATTTGTTCTTAACTGACTTGCCTAGTTAAATAAATGTAAATATATATATATATATAATCTGTTCAGTTTCCGAATTTGTTCAAGTTAACGGACAGTTTTAGGTTTTGTCTATAATCTGCTTGTCAATGGGATGCTGGTCAGAAAAGTCCCTTATAAAAGCAGGTATTATACCCAACATAAGTGTTTGTCTCCCCCTACTGGCTGTTTTCTAAAAGCTCAGTTTATTCCTTCTATTACTGTTACCTTGACCCATAGAGATAGATAGAGGACTCAGCTTTGTATCAAGCTCCAGTTGAAATGTCATTCTCAGTTGTCTGACGAGAGATGTAAATAAGAGTGTGTACAGTGTCATTGTAGATCAGAGACCATAAGTCTCAGAGGTGTAAACCTAATAATCAACTGTTAATCATGTTTTATGTTTTAGAAGTTATTTCCAAGTGTATATCATGTTGAACAGTATGGAATTATTGTTCAAAATTCATTAGGGGGGACTGATGGGTTCTAAACTTGAATGATGAAATATCCTTGTGGTACTGAGGGAGGGGGGGAATGCAGAACGTTTCCATTCTGTCAGAACATGTTATTGATTGACATCAGGTATCCTATGGAAAGGTGAAGGTCCACAGTCTGGTTTGAGTTACTGGGTTGTAATTTCAAATACTTGCTAAACCAGACGTTAATGTTTATCTGTAGGAGGAATGTATATATGGTGGGGTCAATAAAGGTTGAATATGGACCAGGGGCTTGGAATGTTACTAAGGGAAAGACAATCACATGGTTGCAGTCACAGATACGGGTGGAGAGCTGTGGATTAGTGAGGAATGGAGGATGAGGTCAGCTCAGGTCACAGTAAGGGAGAAGGAACAGTTTATTAGCCAAATCAATTAATTTCCTGCTTTGCAATAAAGATGAAATGTTTAGAGGGAAGGAGGAGACCACCTAAACTGAGGTATATACAGTTGAAGTCGGAAGTTTACATACACCTGAGCCAAATACATTTAAACTCCGTTTTTCACAATTCCTGACATTTAATCCTAGTAAAAATTCCCTTTCTTAGGTCAGTTAGGATGACCACTTTATTTTAAGAATGTGAAATGTTAGAATAATAGTAGAGAGAATGATGTATTTCAGCTTTGATTTCTTTCATCACATTCCCAGTGGGTCAGAAGTTTACATACACTCAATTAGTATTTGGTAGCATTGCCTTTAATTGTTTAACATGGGTCAAACGTTTCGGGTAGCCTTCCACAAGCTTCCCACAGTATGTTGGGTGAATTGTGTCCCATTCCTCCTGACAGAGCTGGTGTAACTGAGTCAGGTATGTAGGCCTCCTTGCTCGCACATGCTTTTTCAGTACTGCCCACAAATGTTCTATAGGATTGAGGTCAGGGCTTTGTGATGGCCACTCAAATACCTTGACTTTGTTGTCCTTAAGCCATTTTGACACAACTTTGGAAGAACGCTTGGAGTCATTGTCCATTTGGAAGACTCATTTGCGAGCAAGCTTTAACTTCCTGACTGATTTTGCTTCAATATATCCACATAATTTTCCTGCCTCATGTTGCCATCTATTTTCTGAAGTGCACCAGTCCCTCCAGCAACAAAGCACCGCCACAACATGATGCTGCCACCCCCGTGCTTCATGGTTTGGATTGTGTTCCTCGGCTTGCAAGCCTCCCCCTTTTACCTCCAAATATAATGTTTGTCATTATGGCCAAACAGTTCTATTTTTGTTTCATCAGACCAGAGGGCATTTCTCCAAAAAGTACGATCCTTTATCCCTATGTGCAGTTGCAAACCGTCTGGTTTATTTATTTTGGTTTTGGAGCAGTGGCTTCTTCCTTGCTGAGCGGCCTTTCAGGTTATGTCGATATAGGCTTCATTTTACTGTGGATATACTCGTTTTACTGTGGATACTTTTGTACCTGTTTCCTTCAGCATCTTCACAAGGTCCTTTGCTGTTGTTCTGGGATTGATTTGCACTTTCACACCTAAGTACGTTCATCTCTAGGAGAGAGAACGCATCTCCTTCCTGAGCAGTATGACCGCTGCATTGTCCCATGGTGTTTATACTTGCGTGTTATTGTTTGTACAGATGAATGTGGTACCTTCAGGCATTTGGAAATTGCTCCCAAGGATGAACCAGACTTGTGGAGGTCTACAATGCATTTTCTGAGGTCTTGGCTGATTTCTTTTGATTTTCCCATGATGTCATGCAAAGAGGAACTGAGTTTGAAGGTAGGCCTTGAAATACATCTACAGGTACACCTCAAATTGACTCAAATGATGTCAATTAACCTATCAGAAAATAAATAATCATGGCCTTTAAACCTTCAAGCTGCATACTGGACCCTATTCCAACTAAATGACTGAAAGAGCTTCTTCCTGTGCTTGGCCCTCCTATGTTGAATATAATAAACAGCTCTCTATCCACCGGATGTGTACCAAACTAAAAGTGGCAGTAATAAATCCTCTCTTGAAAAAACCAAATCTTGACCCAGAAAATATTTTAAAAACTATCGGTCCATATCGAATCTTCCATTCCTCTCAAAAATCCGTTCCTGGAGACAAACAATGTATACGAAATGCTTCAGTCTGGTTTTAGACCCCATCATAGCACTGAGACTGCACTTGTGAAGGTGGTAAATTACCTTTTAATGGCATCAGACCAAGGCTCTGCATCTGTCCTCGTGCTCCTAGACCTTAGTGCTGCTTTTGATACCATCGATCACCACATTCTTTTGGAGAGATTGGAAACCCAAATTGGTCTACACGGACAAGTTCTGGCCTGGTTTAGATCTTATCTGTCGGAAAGATATCAGTTTGTCTCTGTGAATGGTTTGTCCTCTGACAAATCAACTGTAAATTTCGGTGTTCCTCAAGGTTCCGTTTTAGGACCACTATTGTTTTCACTATATATTTTACCTCTTGGGGATGTCGTTCGAAAACATCATGTTAACTTTCACTGCTATGCGGATGACACACAGCTGTACATTTCAATGAAACATGGTGAAGCGCCAAAATTGCCCTAGCTAGAAGCATGTGTTTCAGACATAAGGAAGTGGATGGCTGCAAACTTTCTACTTTTAAACTCGGACAAAACAGAGATGCTTGTTCTAGGTCCCAAGAAACAAAGAGATCTTCTGTTGAATCTGACAATTCATCTTAATGGTTGTACAGTCGTCTCAAATAAAACTGTGAAGGACCTCGGCGTTACTCTGGACCCTGATCTGTCTTTTGAAGAACACATCAAGACCATTTCAAGGACAGCTTTTTTCCATCTACGTAACATTGCCAAAATCTGAAACTTTCTGTCCAAAAATGATGCAGAAAAATGTATCCATGCTTTTGTCACTTCTAGGTTAGACTCCTGCAATGCTCTAATTTCCGGCTACCCGGAAAAGCACTAAATAAACTTCAGTTAGTGCTAAATACGGCTGCTAGAATCCTGACTAGAAACCAAAAATGTTATCATATTACTCCAGTGCTAGCCTCCCTACACTGGCTTCCTGTCAAAGCAAGGGCAGATTTCAAGGTTTTACTGCTAACCTACTAAGCATTACAAGGGCGTGCTCCTACCTATCTCTCTGATTTGGTCCTGCCGTACATACCTACACGTACGCTACGGTCACAAGACGCAGGCCTCCTAATTGTCCCTAGAATTTCTAAGCAAACAGCTGGAGGCAGGGCTTTCTCCTATACAGCTCCATTTTTATGGAGCGGTCTGCCTACCCATGTCAGAGACGCAAACTCGGTCTCAACCTGTTAGGGAATTATATTCCTGTGCGGGTAGCGTGACTACAGCTCAAGCTCATTACCATAATGCACAATGCGCAAAAATATTCCTAAAAATATTTAACCTCCACACATTAACAAATAAAATAGCTCAAATGAAAGATAAACAAGTTGTTTATCTAGCCAGCAAGTCAGATTTCTAAAATGTTTTACGGCAAAAACATAGCACATATTTATGTCAAACCACCACCGCAGACATAGCTCATTAGCATAGCCAAGTAGGAAAAAATATGCAATCAACAAACGCAGGATTAAAAGAAAAATCATTTCACTAACCTTTTGAAATCTTCATCAGATGACAGTAATATAACATGTTACACAGTACATTCATTTTTTTTTCAATAATATGCTATATATATCCATAAATCTCTGTTTACAATGATGCATCGTTCAAAAAATGCTACTAAAATGTCCGGAGAAATTAAATAGCTCCGGCAGATAACGTCAGCTAACAAGGAATACACATCATAAACTTTGACTAAATATGCATGTTTTACATATGTATAGGAAAACACACTTCTTCTAAATGCAAACGCTGTGTTACTTTTATTTATAACATTACATTTTGCGTTTACTAGGCTATAATAGGGAGTCGGCGCTCCCACATTAGCATAATGACTCCTCTATCTTGGAGTCGACAGAAACCCAAAATTAACACATAAATATTCCCTTACCTTTGCTGTTCTTCCATCAGAAGACCTGTAAGGGATTATACTCACCAAATTAGCATTCAGTTTTCAAGTCTGCGTCTTTCGGTTCTCAAAATAGCCTGATTTTGGTAAAAATGTAGGCAAAATTGAAGTGGGTGCGCACCAAAACGTCGAAAATATATATCATATGTCGAGTAAACTTGTCAAACTATGTTCATAATTAAGCTTTAACATGTTATAAAGGTGTACAGCAATTTTGAGGACGAAGCTAAACACACACGTCTTGTCATTGATCATGAAGAAAAGAGAGAGCGGGAGCATAGCGCGCATACAAGGCACTATTTTTTTGGCGTGACCGAGACCTTTCGGCACGCTCAACGTCTCGTGAGCTCGCGATTCACACACTGACAAGCCCCATAGAAGGGAGCCTTCACGCTGAACACGTAGAAACTGTTCACAGAGCGGTAGCCTTTTGGGAAGTGCGTTAAAGATGACGTCAAAGTAGGGGCAACTTTTTCCATTACAAGAGAGATTTTGGGAGAATGCATGCCCTGACACTTCTGCTTTACATAGAGACAAAATTTAAACGGTTTTAGAAGTGTTAGAGTGTTTTCTATTCAATAATATTTTTTATATGCAAATATTAGCAACTTTTGAAAAAAATGTATCCTGTTTTATATGGGTACCCAAATCCTCCAGAAGGGGCAGTAAACCGTGGTATCCTGAACAGGTAAGTCTTTACTGAAGACTCATCTCTTCAGTGGGTCATATGATTGAGTGTAGTCTGGCCCAGGAGTGGGAAGGTGAACGGAAAGGCTCTGGAGCAACGAACCGCCCTTGCTGTCTCTGCCTGGCCGGTTCCCCTCTTTCCACTGGGATTCTCTGCCTCTAACCCTATTACAGGGGCTGAGTCACTGGCTTACTGGTGCTCTTTCATGCCGTCCCTAGGAGGGCTGCGTCACTTGAGTGGGTTGAGTCACTAATGTGATCTTCCTGTCTGGGTTGGCGCCCCCCTTGGGTTGTGTCATAGCGGAGATCTTTATGGGCTATACTCGGCCTTGTCTCAGGATGGTAAGTTGGAGAAGATATCCCTCTAGTGTTATGGGGGCTATGCGTTGGCAAAGTGGGTGGGGTTATATCCTTCCTGTTTGGCCCTGTCCGGGGGTATCATCGGATGGAGCCACAGTGTCTCCTAACCCCTCCTGCCTCAGCCTCCAGTATTTATGCTGCAGTAGTTTATGTGTCGGGGAGCTAGGGTTAGTTTGTTTTATCTGGAGTACTTCTCCTGTCCTATTCGGTGTCCTGTGTGAATTTAAGTGTGCTCTCTCTAATTCTCTCTTTCTTTCTCTCTCTCGGAGGACATGAGCCCTAGGACCATGCCTCATGACTACCTGGCATGATGACTCCTTGCAGTCCCCAGTCCACCTGGCCGTGCTGCTGCTCCAGTTTCAACTGTTCTGCCTTATTATTATTCAACCATGCTGGTCATTTATGAACATTTGAACATCTTGGCTATGTTCTGTTATAATCTCCACCTGGCACAGCCAGAAGAGGACTGGCCACCCCACATAGCCTGGTTCCTCTCTAGGTTTCTTCCTAGGTTTTGGCCTTTCTAGGGTGTTTTTCCTAGCCATCGTGCTTCTACACCTGCATTGCTTGCTGTTTAGGGTTTTAGGCTGGGTTTCTGTACAGCACTTTGAGATATCAGCTGATGTACGAAGGGCTATATAAATACATTTGATTTGATCTATGTGTCTCTGTCTGTGTGACTGCTGTAGGTGTTAACTCTAGGGAAGTACCAACAAATGACACAGGTAGTTGTGGCTATGCTAATTCAAGAAATAGAACAAGCTTGTGTTCATATTTTTTTCTATGTGTGTGAGAGATTGTTACAGTGGTTATTGTTAAACCATTTTCTGCTGCAAATTATACATCATTCAATGTCTCTACATGATCATCTTGTCCAGAGTATTTCTCAACACAGACCTCCTGTCCAGGGAACGGGACTTGTTATTTGTGATGATGGACAGGACACTATGATACCAGGAAGATATAGATCATAGAGGGGGAGTGGAGAACAAAGACTAGCTGTTAATAAATTGCACATTGTACCAAATGGCAGGTTGGACCTCACTTTATATGCGCTGAAAGATAGATTTGTATGTGTTCATCAACAAAGCCCTTTTGGGTAAACTCCCTCTTTACCCTTGCAGTCTGGTCTCGTTCACCACCAGCAGTTACCATACCCGGTCTGCTAGGTGGTGGCTATTTAAAGTCCCCAGGACATTCACAGTATTAGGCAAGACTGCCTTCTCTTCTTGAGCACCAGACATATGGAATAATCTACAATCCATGCTTCATCTAGATGTGTTAGTGCCACTGAATTAATTTAAAATATTAATTGGAGACTATGTTTTTTTTGTGGCTTTTTTAGGCTGTTGTTGTATTGTGTTGTTGTATGTTTTAATTAAGTAATGTATTGGTTGTTGCTGTTGCCCTGGCCAGGTCTTCCTTGAAAAAGAGACTCTGGGTCTCAATGGGCTTTTCCGGGTTAAAAAAAGGAAAATAAATAAATATACATATGTATATATTAAATATCAGATGTAACAGCCCCAGGATAATTCAGGCCTTTTCCAGAATTCTCCCATCCATTGTCCTTTGTCCAGGACAACAAATATTGGTCATTATAATGTCTTAGCAATAGATTTAACACTACAAACTGCTCCATGTGGATATTGAGGGTGGGTAGTCTTAAACAGTGAGGATGAGATGGAAACATAATTGGCTGCAGTTCCCTTCTCTCTTAATGCACCTGATTGGTTGAGGAGTTTTTGAGTGGCAACTGGTTGAACCACTAAAAAGTTCTCTTGACTTTTTCCACATTCTGTTATGTTACAGCCTTATTTTAAACTGGGTTGAATATGATTTTTCAGCAATCTACACACAATACCCCAAACTGACAGTGCAAAAACGTTTTTTTTTAGAAATTTTGGCAAATTTCTTAAAAATACTAAACAGAAAAAACATATTCACATAAGCAGTCACACCCTGTGCTATAACACTCGACATTGAGGTTAGGTGCATCCTGTTTCCATTGATCATCCTTGAGATGTTTCTACTGCTTGATTGGAGTCCACCTGTGGTAAATTCAAATGATTGGACATGATTTGGAAAGGAACACCTGTCAATATAAGGTCCCAAAGTTAACAGTGCATGTCAGAAAAAATCGAATGAATTGTCAGTTTAGCTCCGAGACAGGATAGAGTCGAGGCACATACTTAGGGAAAGGTAACAAAATAATTCTGCAACATTGAAGGTCCCCAAGAACACACTGGCCTCCATCATTCTAAAATGGAAGACATCTGGAACCACCAAGACTATTCCTAGAGCATGCTGAGAAACTCAGCAATCAGTGGAGAAGGGCCTGGGTCAGTGATGTGACCAAGAACCTGATGGTCACTCTGACAGAGCTCTACATTTTCTCTGTGGAGATGGGAGAACCTTCCAGAAGGACATCCATCTCTGTAGCACTCAACCAATCAGGCCTTTATGGTAGAATCGCTAGACGGAAGCCACAATTTAGTAAAAGGCACATGGCAGCCCGCTTGGCATCTGCTAAAAGGCTCCTGAAGACTCTCAGACCATGAGAAACAAGATTATCTAGTCTGATGAAACCAATATTGAACTCTTTGGCCAGAATGCTAAGCGTCAAGTCTGGGAGAAACTAGGCACCATCCGTACGTTTAAGCATGATGGTGGCAGCATCATGCTGTGGGGATGTTTTTCAGCAGCAGAGACTGGGAGACTAGTCAGGATTGAGGCAAAGATGAACGGAGCAAAGAGATCCTTGATGAAAACCTGCTACAGAATGCTCAGGACCTCAGACTGGGGTGAAGGTTCACCTTCCAACAGCCAACAGCCAAGACAATGCAAAAGTGGCCTCGGGATAAGTATCTGAATGTCCTTGAGTGGCCAGAGCCTGGACATGAACATGATCAAACATCTCTGGAGAGACCTAAAAATAGCCTTGCAGCAACGCCCTCCATCCAACCTGACAGAGCTTGAGAGGATCTGCAAAGAAGAATGTGAGAAACTCTCCAAATACAGGTGTGCCAACCTTTTGGCGTCATACCCAGGAAGACTTGAGGCTGTAATCGCTGCCAAAAATGCTTCAACAAAGTACTTAGTAAAGGGTCTGAATATTTATGCAAATGTGATATTTCTTAATCTTAACACTGTTTATGCTTTGCCATTATAGGTTATTGTTTGTAGATTGATGAGGACAATAGTTTAGAACATTTTTGAAAAAGGCTGTAGTGTAACAATGTGGAAAACATCAAGGGTTCTGAATTGTTTCCTAAGGCACTGTATAGAGAATCAACTGTCAAATGTGAGCATTTCATATTGTGCTTATATGTAACTTGACAACAAAGACTGACTGTGAAAGATTATTAAGTAACATCCTTTTATATCTCTACTACACTCATTGGTTGGTGATACAGTCACCTCCTATACAGTGTATGTAATGGTGGTTTGGTACAGTTGAGAATGTTGGACCAGGCCTATATTGGAGCATGTAAATATCTGTAGCAAGTAAGAATAGTGTATTTGAATTAGAAATTATGAAATGTACTGCATGCAGAGTGTAAACAAAGTCAAATGTACTGACTTCATGTTGTATCTGATGACGTGTCAAACATAAGTACTGGGACACAGGAAGCTACAATTTTAGGAAATGAGTAGGACTTTTATTCATATGCTAATACAAACAAATACAATGTGTGTGCGTGCAGGAGGGAGAGGGAGAGGGAGGAAGAAAGAGGGAGAAAGAGGGAGAAAGAGGGAGAAGAGAGAGAGAGAGAGAGAGAGAGAGAGAGAGAGAGAGAGAGAGAGAGAGAGAGAGAGAGAGAGAGAGAGAGAGAGAGAGAGATTGAAGGAGGAAGTTCCGTGCACTGTAGGCTGCTTTATGTGTTACAGTATGTTGTCATGGTGATGTTAAAACGCTTTCTCACAAATCCGGTTGAGTTGGCTGTCACATGACAAGTCGTTCCATGCCTTTAGAGGAAGCTGGTCATTACGTATCTCAACACAGTCCTCGTTCTGAGTAGGACCTGCATTATCAGGTTGTGGGTAATACCAGTACCTACAGGGTAAAAACAGTCAGATATCATGTTTAATACCATTATCTACAAGGTTAAAAACAGTCAGACAAAATAATATAACGAAATGTTAAATCTTAAAGTTAACTTTGTTGACTGCTGCCATCAATGACAATACCTGGTATATGAAAAGGTTGAATGTAGCCTTATTGACAGATTAGTTATCATCTCTCACCCTGTGGTCAGTGGGGTGCCGTCCACCCATTTCCAGGTCCCCTCATTATCAGAGTCAGTCAGACCAATCCAGACTCTCTTGTTGAGGTTGAAGAGAAATGTCTGTTGTTGAGAAACATTAATATATATACACTTATGTTTGATCATATCTATCCCCTGCACACCCATCTCTCTCTCTCTCTCTCTCTCTCTCTCTCTCTCTCTCTCTCTCTCTCTCTCTCTCTCTCTCTCTCTCTCTCTCTCTCTCTCTCTCTCTCTCTCTCTCTCTCTCTCTCTCACTCACCTGTTCCTTATCACTGTTTATGATCACCAGGTCTGCTCCTCTCTCCAGACAGTCCTCTCTGCTCTCCTTCCAGGTTTTAGTCTCAGTAGACAGGAAGTACCAACTGGATTCAAACTTCTGCCAGCCTTCAGGGCATGTTCGTTCTACAAATTGAAACATTAATTTCCTTCAACTGATCACCCTGGATACTTAATGAAAGAACACAGACAAATGATCAGGTGTGTGTTGTTACTGATAATTTATAACTGTAGTTTTACTCACTGAGATTGGTCAGCCTCATTTTCAGAAACGCTTTCTCAGTCTGTATCTGGTCTCTCTCATTCGTCAGGTTGCTGTATCTGGTCTGTAGCTGGTCTCTCTTTTGAGTCAGGTTGTTGTAACTGGCCTGTAGCTGGTCTTTCTCTTTAGTCAGGTTATGGTATTTGGACTCTAGCTGGTATCTCTCTTTAGTCAGGTTATTGTAACTGGTCTGTAGCTGGTCTCTCTCTGCAGATGAGTTCTTTGAGACGTTGCTGTCTGCAACAACAATAAAGAAGAAACTGCTAACTAAAATAGATCACATCAGAACTACTAAAGCTGAATTATAAGAACTACATATACACTGAACCAAAATATAAACGCTACATGTAAAGTGTTGGTCACATGTACGTTCATACGCTCTAAAATGAAGTGCACAAATGTGTTAACATTCCTGTTAGTGAGCATGATCATTATACAGATGTACCTTGTGCTCGGGACAATAAAAAGTCACTTTCAAATGTGCAGGTTTTTTTGTCCCACACAATGCCACAGATGTCTGGGTCTGGCATGCTAACTGCAGGAATGTCCACCAGAGCTGAATGTTCATTCCTCTAACATAAGCTAACTCTAATGTCGTTTTAGAGAATTTAGCAGCCCAGGATCTCCATATCAGGCTTCTTCACCTGTTGGATCGTCTGAGGGAGGGTGCTGAGGAGTATTTCTGTATGTAATAAAGCCCTTTTGGAATCTGGCTGCCAAGTGTATGCGAAGACCAGCTGGCTGGTGTGTTTACGGACATATTCAATCAATACGTATCCCAGTCTGCTGTTCCCACATGCTTCAGGAGAGCCACCATTGTCCCTGTTCCCAAGAAGGCTAAGGTAACTGAGCTAAACGACTACCTCCCAGTAGCACTCATTTCCGTCATCATGAAATGGTTTGAGAGACTAGTCAAGGACCATATCACCTCCACCCTACCTGACACCCTAGACCCACTCAAATTTGCTTACCGCCCAAATAGGTCCACAGACGATGCAATCTCAACCACACTGCACACTGCCCTAACCCATCTGGACAAGAGGAATACCTATGTGAGAATGCTGTTCATCGACTACAGCTCAGCATTTAACACCATAGTATCCTTCAAACTCGTCATCAAGCTCAAGACCCTGGGTCACAACCCCGCCCTGTGCAACTGGGTACTGGACTTCCTGACGGGCCGCCCCCAGGTGATGAGGGTAGGTAACAACATCTCCACCCCGCTGATCCTCAACACTGGGGCCACACAAGGGTACGTTCTGAGCCCTCTCCTGTACTCCCTGTTCACCCACGACTGCGTGGCCATGCACGCCTCCAACTCAATCATCAAGTTTGCGGACGACACGACAGTGGTAGGCTTGATTACCAACAACGACGAGAAGGTCTACAGGGAGGAGGTGAGGGACCTCGGAGTGTGGTGTCAGGAAAATAACCTCACACTCAACGTCAACAAAACTAAGGAGATGATTGTGGACTTCAGGAAACAGCAGAGGGAACACCCCCCTATCCACATCGATGGGACAGTAGTGGAGAGGGTAGTAAGTTTTAAGTTCCTTGGCGTACACATCACGGAGAAACTGAATTGGTCCACCCACACAGACAGCGTCGTGAAGAACGCGCAGCAGCGCATCTTCAACCTCAGGAGGCTGAAGAAATTTGGCTTGTCACCAAAAGCACTCACAAACTTCTACAGATGCACAATCAAGAGCATCCTGTTGGGCTGTATCACCGCCTGGTACGGCAACTGCTCCGCCCACAACCGTAAGGCTCTCCAGAGGGTAGTGAGGTCTGCACAACGCATCACCGGGGGCAAACTACCTGCCCTCCAGGACACCTACACCACCCGATGTCACAGGAAGGCCATAAAGATCATCAAGGACATCAACCACCCGAGCCACTGCCTGTTCACACCGCTATCATCCAGAAGGCGAGGTCAGTACAGGTGCATCAAAGCAGGGACCGAGAGACTGAAAAACAGCTTCTATCTCAAGGCCATCAGACAGTTAAACAGCCACCACTAACATTGAGTGGCTGCTGCCAACACACTGACTCAACCCCAGACACTTTAATAATGGGAATTGATGGGAATTGATGTCAAATATATCACTAGCCACTTTAAACAATGCTACTTAATATAATGTTTACATACCCTACATTACTCATCTCATATGTATATGCTGTACTCGATACCATCTACTGCATCTTGCCTATGCCGCTCTGTACCATCACTCATTCATATATCTTTATGTACATATTCCTTATCCCTTTACACTTGTGTGTATAAGGTAGTGGTTTTGGAATTGTTAGGTTAGATCACTCGTTGGTTATTACTGCATTGTCGGAACTAGAAGCATAAGCATTTCGCTACACTCGCATTAACATCTGCTAACCATGTGTATGTGACAAATACATTTAATTTGATTTGATTTGATCTAAAGTGGGTGGACCTATGCCCTTCAAGGCCCACCCATGGCTGATCCTCTGCCAGTCATGTGACATCCATAGATTAGGGCCTAATTTATTTATTTCCATTGACTGACATGAACTGTAACTCAGTGAAATCTTAGAAATGTTTGCATGTTGCATTTTGCTGTTTAGTATAGATATACTGTAGACTTACATTGTAACGACTGGCCAATGATCCCAGCCAGTAAGAGAACACACAGCAGCCCCAGACACACTGCAGCAACTCCAGAGGGTCTCTTCCACCACTGAACATGTACTGAATCACAAATGATTAAAGATCTTTGGTAATGTGTTTTACTGTATCATCCAGGATTGGGACAAATACATCTGTAGTACTACAGGATAATCTCACCTGTTATGTGTATTGTGTGTGTTATTTATTTGCATTTGTGTGTGTGTGTGTGTGTGTGTGTGTGTGTGTGTGTGTGTGTGTGTGTGTGTGTGTGTGTGTGTGTGTGTGTGTGTGTGTGTGTGTGTGTGTGTGTGTGTGTGTGTGTGTGTGTGTGTGTGTGTGTGTGTGTGTGTGTGTGTGTGTGTGTGTGTGTGTGTGTGTGTTACCTGAGTGCTGGTCTCCTGGTCCATTATTAGGAGCAGTGTCTACTGTTTCTTCTCTCTTGGTGCTGGTCTCACCGTCTCTCAGGGTGTCTGCACTGACGTAGATATCCACAATCCTCTCCTTCATCTCACCTCTGTTAATAAACTTGACCTTCTTTGTCATATCTGGCACAGCATAGATGTCCTCAGACATCTCCAATAACTTAATGTGCTTTCTGTCTGTACTCAGGTTCTGGTGCTATTGTTGCCCCTTTGTCTGTGTCTGTCTCTGCTCTGAGTCTGTGTCTGTATCTGTCTCTGTCTCTGCTCTGAGTCTGTGTCTGTATCTGTCTCTGTCTCTGCTCTGCTCTGAGTCTGTGTCTGTGTATATGTCTGTCTCTGCTCTGTGTCTGTGTCTGTGTATATGTCTGTCTCTGCTCTGAGTCTGTGACTAACTGTTTATGATGTCATCCTCCTAATAAAAGGGAAATGTAGAAAGAGGAAGATAAAACTGTAACATGGTGGTTGAGGTTGGGACCAATTCTGCACCGGTTTATCAGGAGAAACTGTATAACCTCATGTTGTGTCTACTGTCCTGACCTCATGTTGTGTCTAATGTATTGACCTCATGTTGTGTCTAATGTACTGACCTCATGTTGTGTCTAATGTATTGTCCTCATGTTGTGTCTACTCTCCTGACCTCATGTTGTGTCTACTATACTGACCTCATGATGTGTCTAATGTCCTGACCTCATGTTGTGTCTACTCTCCTGACCTCATGATGTGTCTAATGTCCTGACCTCATGTTGTGTCTACTGTCCTGACCTCATGATGTGTCTAATGTCCTGACCTCATGTTGTGTCTACTGTCCTGACCTCATGTTGTGTCTAATGTACTGACCTCATGTTGTGTCTAATGTCCTGACCTCATGTTGTGTCTACTCTCCTGACCTCATGTTGTGTCTCCTGTCCTGACCTCATGTTGTGTCTAATGTCCTGACCTCATGATGTGTCTAATGTCCTGACCACATGTTGTGTCTACTCTCCTGACCTCATGTTGTGTCTACTGTCCTGACCTCATGTGTCTAATGTCCTGACCTCATGTTGTGTCTACTCTCCTGACCTCATGTTGTGTCTCCTGTCCTGACCTCATGTTGTGTCTAATGTCCTGACCTCATGTTGTGTCTACTATAGTGACCTCATGTTGTGTCTCCTGTCCTGACCTCATGTTGTGTCTACTGTACTGACCTCATGTTGTGTCTACTGTCCTGACCTCATGTTGTGTCTACTGTACTGACCTCATGTTGTGTCTCCTGTCCTGACCTCATGTTGTGTCTACTATACTGACCTCGTGTTGTGTCTCCTGTCCTGACCTCATGTTGTGTCTACTATACTGACCTCATGTTGTGTCTCCTGTCCTGACCTCATGTTGTGTCTACTATACTGACCTCATGTTGTGTCTCCTGTCCTGACCTCATGTTGTGTCTACTGTACTGACCTCATGTTGTGTCTACTGTCCTGACCTCATGTTGCGTCTACTATACTGACCTCGTGTTGTGTCTCCTGTCCTGACCTCATGTTGTGTCTACTGTCCTGACCTCATGTTGTGTCTCCTGTCCTGACCTCATGTTGTGTCTCCTGTCCTGACCTCATGTTGTGTCTCCTGTCCTGACCTCATGTTGTGTCTACTGTCCTGACCTCATGTTGTGTCTCCTGTCCTGACCTCATGTTGTGTCTAATGTACTGACCTCATGTTGTGTCTCCTGTCCTGACCTCATGTTGTGTCTCCTGTCCTGACCTCATGTTGTGTCTAATGTCCTGACCTCATGTTGTGTCTCCTGTCCTGACCTCATGTTGTGTCTACTGTCCTGACCTCATGTTGTGTCTAATGTACTGACCTCATGTTGTGTCTCCTGTCCTGACCTCATGTTGTGTCTACTGTCCTGACCTCATGTTGTGTCTACTGTCCTGACCTCATGTTGTGTCTTATGTACTGACCTCATGTTGTGTCTCCTGTCCTGACCTCATGTTGTGTCTAATGTACGGACCTCATGTTGTGTCTCCTGTCCTGACCTCATGTTGTGTCTCCTGTCCTGACCTCGTGTTGCGTCTAATGTGGGGTTCTACTGCAGTGTGTTTTCATTGTTGATTGAAAACACATTTAACAACGAGTCTGTTGTTCTGACTCCATGTTGTATCTGATGATGTGTGAAACATACAGTAACTACTGGGACACTAAAGCCACAATCAGGAAATAAGTAGGAAACATTTTCACATGCAAATACAAACCATGTAATGCGTGTGTGTCTTTGTGTCCACCCATCTCCAGGTCTCATCTTCATCTATGTCAGTCAGGTCAATCCAGCCTCTCTTGTTGAGGTTGAAGAGAAATGTGTGTTGTTGAGAAAGATGAAGATAACTACAAATGGTCTATATGTGTAAAATACACTACTGACCAAGGAATGTTAGTCCAGAACCCCATCCAGCTCTCTGTCTCTGACACCTGTTCCTGTTCTCTGTTAATGACAACCAGAGGCCTCATCAACCGCAGACAGACACAAATCTGTTAGTAAACCATGTGTAGAGTCATTTCCACTCAAGGTCTGAGATTTATATGAAAGTTTGCTTGATTTTATACACAGACATGACCATCCGCTAGGAACAATGAGTGCCAAGTGGAGGAATAAGGGAACTGCTTGTCAAGAATGGGGAAAACATATGTTGAAAATGTGTGAAATTGTGAGTGACATATATTTATTTTTAAATCGATTTAATTGTATTTACTTTGTGAATTAATGTAACAGATCTTTACAGGCTATATATAATGTGATCACATCAGGGCATTTGTTATGATAATAATCAATATAATAATATAATATAGAGTAATTTGTTCAATTAGAGAAAACATTGTAGATAAACCATAATGGAAATCAAATTAGAGATGCCTGATCCTGCTCTGTTAGAAGGTTTGGTCCACGCTGCATTTCGCGGAGACCGATGGGATTTACAGAGAGTACAGATTGGATCATCTGATATCGTTTCCCAAAACCAATCGTAAAGGATCTTTGAGGATTGAAGATCTACCTAAGAAAGACCAAAACATGTCATTCTGGTGCACATGAAGTGCCAATCTGTTTTGAGTTTGTAGTAACGGGCATTTTACAGCGGGAGCTTGCCGATCGTCACCTTACATCCTTCAACGAGTCAATGTTTTGGATGCAATCATCAGCAAAACAAACTGTAACATACCACTTCCATACACAATCACACAACAGATTTACATCAAAAGGGCTTTCTTTCCCAGCAATTGATTCCCAAATACAAACAGAGCAATAGACGGCACCCACATCCCCATCCCCATCCCCATGCCAAAACCAGTTCAACAATATGAACAGAAAAGGCTTCCAATCTTAATGTGCAGGTCATAGGAAATATGACAACAACAAAACACTGCTGAATGTGGTTTCAAAGTGGCCCGTTGGAACCACGACTTGTTCATTCTGTAAACCAGCAATGTCGGCGTCTACACCTACAGGAAGGAGCTGTTGAGGATGGATGGCTTATTGGTGAGTGTTGACTACTCATTTGCCGTTGCTAAAGCAACTTGAATTGTCCTAATGGACCTGTTGTTTGTATCTATGTTTTTATTTTTACTGGTCAAACCACAACTGAGTGAGACAAACAAAACCTGTTGGTTGTACTCAATCTGACACTAGCACCTGTATTGCAGTCTGCATTATTATCATTCTAAGCTTCTTTTGGTTGCGGTTTGTAGGCTATATCATGGTGCGGCGTTGTATATTCCCACAGGCTTTACAGGGATGATTTTGACTATATCTAGTTAATTAGGAGCTTTTAGGGGCGTTTCAAAATCCAAATAGCCAAAGTCCTTTATGAACACTGAGTCTCTCTTCACTTAGGTTCTTGCAACTGGTCTGTAGCTGGTCTCTCTCTTTAGTCAGGTTGTTATAACTGGCCTGTAGCTGGTCTCTCTCTTCAGTCAGGTTCTTGCAACTGGTCTGTAGCTGGTCTCTCTCTTTAGTCAGGTTGTTATAACTGGCCTGTAGCTGGTTTCTCTCTTCAGTCAGGTTCTTGCAACTGGTCTGTAGCTGGTCTCTCTCTTCAGTCAGCTTGTTACAACTGGTCTGTAGCTGGTCTCTCTGCAGTCAGGTTGTCTTAGCTGGTCTGTTCCTTAGTAAGGGTGTTGTAAATGTCATGTAGATGGTCTTTCTGCAGATGTATAGTGGTGCTGATCTCACCGTTCCCCCAGTATCTCCGCACTGATGTAGATATCCACAATCCTCTCTTCCATCTCACCTCTGTCAAACCTTAATGGTCATATTTGGATTTGTATAGATGGCCTCCAACATTTTTAACAATGTTTGTTGACTATAGCTACAGTGCCTTAAAGCAGGGTTTCCCAAACTCAGTCCTGGGGCCCTCCTTAGTGAACATTTTGGGTTTTGCCCAAGCACTACACAGCTGATTCAAATAAGCAACTCATCATCAAGCTTTGATGATTTGAATCAACTGTGTAGTGCTGGGGTAAAACACTCATCGTGCACCCAGGGAAGAACCCCCAGTACAGAGAGTCTGAGTCTGAAGATGACTGCTTTTAAAACTGTTGTAGGTGGGGATTTGTGGAACAGAAACATGTTACTGTATAACCAGCCAGGACATGTCCTGGCTGGTTATAAAGCAACATGTCCTGGCTGGTTATACAGTAACATGTCCTGTCTGGTTATACAGAAACATGTCCTGGCTGGTTATACAGTAACATGTCCTGGCTGGTTATACAGTAGCATGTCCTGGCTGGTTATACAGTAACATGTCCTGGCTGGTTATACAGGAACATGTCCTGGCTGGTTATACAGTAGCATGTCCTGGCTGGTTATACAGTAACATGTCCTGGCTGGTTATACAGTAACATGTCCTGGCTGGTTATACAGTAACATGTCCTGGCTGGTTATACAGGAACATGTCCTGGCTGGTTATACAGTAACATGTCCTGGCTGGTTATACAGTATCATGTCCTGGCTGGTTATACAGTAACATGTCATGTCTGGTTATACAGTAGCATGTCCTGGCTGGTTATACAGTAACATGTCCTGGCTGGTTATACAGTAACATGTCCTGGCTGGTTATACAGTAACATGTCCTGGCTGGTTATACAGTAGCATGTCCTGGCTGGTTATACAGTAACATGTCCTGGCTGGTTATACAGGAACATGTCCTGGCTGGTTATACAGTAACATGTCCTGGCTGGTTATACAGTAACATGTCCTGGCTGGTTATACAGTAACATGTCCTGGCTGGTTATACAGTAACATGTCCTGGCTGGTTATACAGTAGCATGTCCTGGCTGGTTATACAGTAACATGTCCTGGCTGGTTATACAGTAACATGTCCTGGCTGGTTATACAGTAACATGTCCTGGCTGGTTATACAGTAACATGTCCTGGCTGGTTATACAGTAACATGTCCTGGCTGGTTATACAGTAACATGTCCTGGCTGGTTATACAGTAACATGTCCTGGCTGGTTATACAGTAACATGTCCTGGCTGGTTATACAGTAACATGTCCTGGCTGGTTATACAGTAACATGTCCTGGCTGGTTATACAGTAACATGTCCTGGCTGGTTATACAGTAACATGTCCTGGCTGGTTATACAGTAACATGTCCTGGCTGGTTATACAGTAACATGTCCTGGCTGGTTATACAGTAACATGTCCTGGCTGGTTATACAGTAACATGTCCTGGCTGGTTATACAGTAGCATGTCCTGGCTGGTTATACAGTAACATGTCCTGGCTGGTTATACAGTAACATGTCCTGGCTGGTTATACAGTAACATGTCCTGGCTGGTTATACAGTAACATGTCCTGGCTGGTTATACAGTAACATGTCCTGTCTGGTTATACAGAAACATGTCCTGGCTGGTTATACAGTAACATGTCCTGGCTGGTTATACAGTAACATGTCCTGGCTGGTTATACAGTAACATGTCCTGTCTGGTTATACAGAAACATGTCCTGTCTGGTTATACAGAAACATGTCCTGTCTGGTTATACAGTAACATGTCCTGTCTGGTTATACAGAAACATGTCCTGGCTGGTTATACAGTAACATGTCCTGGCTGGTTATACAGTAGCATGTCCTGGCTGGTTATACAGTAACATGTCCTGGCTGGTTATACAGTAACATGTCCTGGCTGGTTATACAGTAACATGTCCTGGCTGGTTATACAGTAACATGTCCTGGCTGGTTATAGTTGGGACACTTTCTTCTCCTTTTCACCTTGTTATCTGATTCCTGAATAACTTCCTGTTCTTCTGGGGGAAGTTCCACCCACATACTGTTCCACCCACATACACCAAACACACACACCCTCTTATATGGTATCTTACTACTCTATAACAATGATTAACATGTTGAATATATACAGCTTAATAATGTATCTGGATGCTTTAAAAAATAACTAATAACCAGACCTGGGTTTAAAACGGTTTAATATCTGTAAAATACTTTGAGCGTTTGGGACTATTCTATTGGTTGCATTAAGCCAGACAAGCTCAACCAAGCACAGCTAAAGTACCTGGGTCATATTCATTAGGCACCAACCAGAAGAAAGAAAACAGAAACAGAGAGTGACTAACTGTACCTGTCCAGTAAGATACATGTGTTTTTATTTTCAGCTGCAAAACATTTTTGCTATGATGTGTCCTAATCAATACGTTACCCAGGTCTGCTAATAAGCACCAATCACTGACAGACATGCAGAAAGGAAGCTGTTATTAAAGGAAGTCAGTGGTATGGCTAAATATGAGTTGGCACAGCAACGCATGCTGAAATCAACTGAAATTACAATACAAAAGGTGATCCAGCAATAACTTCCCTGAACTTACTGTGTCCCAAATGGAACCCTATTTACTACATAGTGATGGAACCTGGTCAAAAGTAGTGCACTATACAGGGAATATGGTGCCATTTGAGATATACGCTTAATGTCATTATTCACATTCTATGTAGGCCTTATGCACTGCATCTGTCCAGAAAACACAGACCACTTTTTGTCCATGAATATATGGTCACCACAAGTACAACAGGACATCTATACAGAAAAAGGCTTAATTTTAAACTTCAAGAACATTATTTATTTAACCATAAATAATACGGGGGGCAGCAGCGTAGCCTAGTGGTTAGAGCGTTGAACTAGTAACCGGAAGGTTGTAAATTCAAATCCCCAAGCTGACAATCTGTTGAATCTGTCCTTCTGTCCCTGAACAAGGCAGAAACCCACTGTTCCTCGGCTGTCATTGAAAATAAGAAATTGTTCTTAACTGATTTGCCTAGTTAAATTACATTTACATTACATTTAAGTCATTTAGCAGACGCTCTTATCCAGAGCGACTTACAAATTGGTGCATTCACCTTATGACATCGAGTGGAACAGCCACTTTACAATAGTGCATCTATCTAAATAAATGTAAATATATATATATAATCTGTTCAGTTTCCGAATTTGTTCAAGTTAACGGACAGTTTTAGGTTTTGTCTATTATCTGCTTGTCAATGGGATGCTGGTCAGAAAAGTCCCTTATAAAAGCAGGTATTATACCCAACATAAGTGTTTGTCTCCCCCTACTGGCTGTTTTCTAAAAGCTCAGTTTCTTCCTTCTATTACTGTTACCTTGACCCATAGAGATAGATAGAGGACTCAGCTTTGTATCAAGCTCCAGTTGAAATGTCATTCTCAGTTGTCTGACGAGAGATGTAAATAAGAGTGTGTACAGTGTCATTGTAGATCAGAGACCATAAGTCTCAGAGGTGTAAACCTAATAATCAACTGTTAATCATGTTTGATAAGAGCGTCTGCTAAATGACTTAAATGTAAATGTTATGTTTTTGTTCATTTAGAAGTTATTTCCAAATTTATATCATGTTGAACAGTATGGAATTATTGTTCAAAATTCATTAGGGGGGACTGATGGGTTCTAAACTTGAATGATGAAATATCCTTGTGGTACTGAGGGAGAGATTGGAATGCAGAACGTTTCCATTCTGTCAGAACATGTTATTGATTGACATCAGGTATCCTATGGAAAGGAGAAGGTCCACAGTCTGGTTTGAGTTACTGGGTTGTAATTTGAAATACTTGCTAAACCAGACGTTAATGGCTATCTGTAGGAGGAATGTATTATGGTGGGGTCGATGGAGGTTGAATATGGACCAGGGGCTTGGAATGTTACTAAGGGAAAGGCAATCACATGGTTGCAGTCACAGATACGGGTGGAGAGCTGTGGATTAGTGAGGAATGGAGGATGAGGTCAGCTCAGGTCACAGTAAGGGAGAAGGAACAGTTTATTAGCCAAATCAATTAATTTCCTGCTTTGCAATAAAGATGAAATGTTTAGAGGGAAGGAGGAGACCACCTAAACTGAGGTATATACAGTTGAAGTCGGAAGTTTACATACACCTGAGCCAAATACATTTAAACTCCGTTTTTCACAATTTCTGACATTTAATCCTAGTAAAAATTCCCTTTCTTAGGTCAGTTAGGATGACCACTTTATTTTAAGAATGTGAAATGTTAGAATAATAGTAGAGAGAATGATGTATTTCAGCTTTGATTTCTTTCATCACATTCCCAGTGGGTCAGAAGTTTACATACACTCAATTAGTATTTGGTAGCATTGCCTTTAATTGTTTAACATGGGTCAAACGTTTTGGGTTGCCTTCCACAAGCTTCCCACAGTATGTTGGGTGAATTGTGTCCCATTCCTCCTGACAGAGCTGGTGTAACTGAGTCAGGTATGTAGGCCTCCTTGCTCGCACATGCTTTTTCAGTACTGCCCACAAATGTTCTATAGGATTGAGGTCAGGGCTTTGTGATGGCCACTCAAATACCTTGACTTTGTTGTCCTTAAGCCATTTTGACAAAACTTTGGAAGAACGCTTGGAGTCATTTTCCATTTGGAAGACTCAATTGCGAGCAAGCTTAAACTTCCTGACTGATTTTGCTTCAATATATCCACATCATTTTTCTGCCTCATGTTGCCATCTATTTTCTGAAGTGCACCAGTCCCTCCGGCAACAAACCACCGCCACAACATGATGCTGCCACCCCCGTGCTTCATGGTTTGGATTGTGTTCCTCGGCTTGCAAGCCTTTCCCTTTTACCTCCAAATATAATGTTTGTCATTATGGCCAAACAGTTCTATTTCTGTTTCATCAGACCAGAGGGCATTTCTCCAAAAAGTACGATCCTTTATCCCTATGTGCAGTTGCAAACCGTCTGGTTTATTTATTGTGGTTTTGGAGCAGTGGCTTCTTCCTTGCTGAGCGGCCTTTCAGGTTATGTCGATATAGGCTTAATTTTACTGTGGATATACTCGTTTTACTGTGGATACTTTTGTACCTGTTTCCTCCAGCATCTTCACAAGGTCCTTTGCTGTTGTTCTGGGATTGATTTGCACTTTCACACCTAAGTACGTTCATCTCTAGGAGACAGAACGCATCTCCTTCCTGAGCAGTATGACCGCTGCATTGTCCCATGGTGTTTATACTTGCGTGCTATTGTTTGTACAGATGAATGTGGTACCTTCAGACATTTGGAAATTGCTCCCAAGGATGAACCAGCCTTGTGGAGGTCTACATGTCATGTTTTGTCTTATATTGTCTTGTCATTATGCTTTCCCTTCTGTTCGTTTCCCCCTGCTGGTCTTTTTAGGTTCGTTCCCTTTTTTCTCTCTCCCTCCCTCTCTCTCTTCTCTCTATCGTTCCGTTCCTGCTCCCAGCTGTTCCTATTCCCCTAATCAATCATTTAGTCTTTCCTCACCTGTTCCCTATCTTTTCCCCTGATTAGAGTCCCTATTTCTCCCCTTGTTTTCCGTTTCTGTCCTGTCGGATCCTTGTATATTGTTCGCCGTGCTGTGTCTTGTTTCCCTCAGATGCTGCGTGTGAGCAGGTGTCTGAGTCTGCTACGGTCGGTGCCTTCCCGAGGCAACCTACAGTTTATGGTCGAGACTCCAGTCTGTCCTCGTCACTACGAGTGGAATTCGTTTTTTATGTTTTGTTTTCTGCTCCGATTTGTCTAGGAGTATTGCCTATTTCCTTTACTGGAATAAAGACTCTGTTTTCGCCAAGTCGCTTTTGGGTCCTCATTCACCTGCATAACAGAAGGATCCGACCAAGAATGGACCCAGCGACTATGGATTCTCTCTACTCTACTCTCGAGTTCCAGGGAGCGATGCTCGGCAGACACGAGCAGGAATTGTCTGCTGCTCGGCATGCCGTTGAGACCCTGGCCGCTCAGGTCTCCGACCTCTCAGGACAGTATCAGAGTCTTCGTCTCGTGCCACCAGCTACTTCCGGGTCTTCCGAGCCTCCGGAACCTAGGGTTAATAACCCACCATGTTATTCTGGGCAGCCCACTGAGTGCCGCTCCTTTCTCACCCAGTGTGATATAGTGTTCTCTCTCCAACCCAACACATACTCAAGAGAGAGCTCGGATTGCCTACGTCATATCACTCCTTACTGGTCGGGCTCGGCAGTGGGGCACAGCTATCTGGGAGGCAAGCGCTGAGTGTACTAACAATTATCTGAACTTTAAAGAGGAGATAAGGGTTTTTGATCGTTCAGTTTTTGGGAAAGAAGCTTCCTGGTCCCTGTCTTCCCTATGTCAAGGTAATCGATCCATAACGGATTACTCTATAGAGTTTCGCACTCTTGCTGCCTCCAGTAACTGGAACGAGCAGGCGTTGCTCGCTCGTTTTCTGGAGGGACTCCACGCTAAGGTTAAGGATGAGATTCTCTCTCGGGAGGTTCCATCCAGCGTGGATTCTTTGATTGAACTCGCTATTCGCATTGAACGACGGGTAGATCTTCGTCACCGAGCTCATAGAAGAGAGCTCGCGTTAACTGTGTCTCCCTCTCTCCGACACTACCATCTTTCCCCAC
Source organism: Oncorhynchus gorbuscha (assembly GCF_021184085.1). Taxonomy (NCBI): domain Eukaryota; kingdom Metazoa; phylum Chordata; class Actinopteri; order Salmoniformes; family Salmonidae; genus Oncorhynchus; species Oncorhynchus gorbuscha. The sequence goes on along the minus strand of NC_060196.1, from coordinate 2,739,553 downwards.
TGACTCAGGTGTTGAGCCCATGCAGCTGGGGGTATTCGCATTTCGACTAAGGAGAGGGAACAGAGAATCACCAACCGCCTCTGTCTCTATTGCGGTTCCGCTGGTCATTTTGTCATTTCATGTCCAGTTAAAGGCCAGAGCTCATCAGTAAGCGGAGGGCGACTGATAAGCGCTACTAGACGGTCCTCTCCGTCAAGTACCTGTACTACCTTACCGGTCCATCTACGCTGGACCGGATCGGCAGCTTCCTGCAGTGCATTAATAGACTCTGGGGCGGAGGGCTGTTTTATGGACGAAGCCTGGGCTCGGGAACATGACATTCCTCTCAGACAGTTAGGGAGCCCACGGTCATGTTTGCCTTGGATGGTAGTCCTCTCCCAGTATATTATGTGAAACACTACCTTTAACCCTCACTGTATCTGGTAACCATAGTGAGACCATTTCTTTTGATTTTTTGTTCACCTTTTACACCTGTTGTTTTGGGTCATCCCTGGCTTGTTTGTCATAATCCTTCTTTTGATTGGTCTATTAATTCTATCCTTTCCTGGAACGTTTCTTGTCATGTGAAGTGTTTAATGTCTGCTATTTCTCCTGTTTGTTCTGCTCCCTCTTCACAGGAGGAACCTGGTGATTTGACAGGAGTGCCGGAGGAATATCATGGTCTGCGCACGGTCTTCAGTCGGTCCAGAACCAACTCCCTTCCTCCTCACCGGTCGTATGATTGTTGTTCTGATCTCCTCAAGAAGCGTTTTGCATCCGCTCCTATCCTTGTTGCACCTGACGTCACTAAACAGTTTATTGTCGAGGTTGACGCGTCGGGGGTGGGCGTGGGAGCCATTCTGTCCCAGCGCTCCGATACTGACGATGGGGTCCACCCTTGCGCGTATTTTCTCATCGCCTGTCACCGTCGGAACGTAACTATGATGTGGCTAACCGTGAACTGCTCGCCATCCGTTTAGCCCTAGGCAAATGGCGACAGTGGTTGGAGGGGGCGACCGTTCCTTTTGTCGTTTGGACTGACCAAAGGAACCTTGAGTACATCCGTTCTGCCAAACGACTGAATGCGCGTCATGCTCGTTGGGCGTTGTTTTTCGCTCGTTTCGAGTTCGTTATTTCTTATTGCCCGGGTACTAAGAACACCAAGCCTCATGCTTTATCCCGTCTCTTTAGTTCTTCTGTGGCTTCTACTGTTCCCGAGGGGATCCTTCCTGTTGGGCGTGTTGTCGGGTTGACTGTCTGGGGAATTGAGAGACAGGTTAAGCAAGCACTCACGCACACTGCGTCGCCGCGCGCTTGTCCTAGTAACCTTCTTTTCGTTCCTGTTTCTACTCGTCTGGCTGTTCTTCAGTGGGCTCACTCTGCCAAGTTAGCTGGCCATCCCGGCGTTCGAGGTACTCTTGCTTCTATTCGCCAGCGCTTTTGGTGGCCTACTCAGGAGCGTGACACGCGCCGTTTCGTGGCTGCGTGTTCGGACTGCGCGCAGAATAAGTCTGGTAATTTTTTTCTGCTTCTGCTCCTGGTCTTGCTGGGTCTCAGTCTGTTCCCTGCCACCGCATCTCTCCTGTTCTTGTTCCTGCCCTTGCTGTGTCTCAGTCTGTCCCTAGTTGTTACTCTCCTGGCCTGTTTGGTCCTGTTTGCTCTAAAGCTTTCAGTTCTCTACCCGTGTCTCATTTTTTTTTAGAGTAGTACCCTAGTTTCCCTTTTTATCGTTTTCCGTTACGGTCCTGAGGAGAGGAGTTGGGTTCTTTCTCGGGACGTGCTGGACCGTTTGTGATCTATGATTTCCTCCGTTGCCGCCAGTGTTCCTCCTCGAGAGCGCCAGGAGGCGCTCGGTGAGTGGGGGGGTACTGTCATGTTTTGTCTTATATTGTCTTGTCATTATGCTTTCCCTTCTGTTCGTTTCCCCCTGCTGGTCTTTTTAGGTTCGTTCCCTTTTTTCTCTCTCGCTCCCTCTCTCTCTTCTCTCTATCGTTCCGTTCCTGCTCCCAGCTGTTCCTATTCCCCTAATCAATCATTTAGTCTTTCCTCACCTGTTCCCTATCTTTTCCCCTGATTAGAGTCCCTATTTCTCCCCTTGTTTTCCGTTTCTGTCCTGTCGGATCCTTGTATATTGTTCGCCGTGCTGTGTCTTGTTTCCCTCAGATGCTGCGTGTGAGCAGGTGTCTGAGTCTGCTACGGTCGGTGCCTTCCCGAGGCAACCTACAGTTTATGGTCGAGTCTCCAGTCTGTCCTCGTCACTACGAGTGGAATTCGTTTTTTATGTTTTGTTTTCTGCTCCGATTTGTCTAGGAGTATTGCCTATTTCCTTTACTGGAATAAAGACTCTGTTTTCGCCAAGTCGCTTTTGGGTCCTCATTCACCTGCATAACACTACAATGCATTTTCTGAGGTCTTGGCTTATTTCTTTTGATTTTCCCATGATGTCATGCAAAGAGGAACTGAGTTTGAAGGTAGGCCTTGAAATACATCTACAGGTACACCTCAAATTGACTCAAATGATGTCAATTAACCTATCAGAAAATAAATAATCATGGCCTCTAAACCTTCAAGCTGCATACTGGACCCTATTCCAACTAAACGACTGAAAGAGCTTCTTCCTGTGCTTGGCCCTCCTATGTTGAACATAATAAACAGCTCTCTATCCACCGGATGTGTACCAAACTAAAAGTGGCAGTAATAAATCCTCTCTTGAAAAAAACAAATCTTGACCCAGAAAATATTTTAAAAACTATCGGTCCATATCAAATCTTCCATTCCTCTCAAAAATCCCTTCCTGAAGACAAACAATGTATACGAAATGCTTCAGTCTGGTTTTAGACCCCATCATAGCACTGAGACTGCACTTGTGAAGGTGGTAAATTACCTTTTAATGGCATCAGACCAAGGCTCTGCATCTGTCCTCGTGCTCCTAGACCTTAGTGCTGCGTTTGATACAATCGATCACCACATTCTTTTGGAGAGATTGGAAACCCAAATTGGTCTACACGGACAAGTTCTGGCCTGGTTTAGATCTTATCTGTCGGAAAGATATCAGTTTGTCTCTGTGAATGGTTTGTCCTCTGACAAATCAACTGTAAATTTCGGTGTTCCTCAAGGTTCCGTTTTAGGACCACTATTGTTTTCACTATATATTTTACCTCTTGGGGATGTCGTTCGAAAACATCATGTTAACTTTCACTGCTATGCGGATGACACACAGCTGTACATTTCAATGAAACATGGTGAAGCCCCAAAATTGCCCTAGCATGTGTTTCAGACATAAGGAAGTGGATGGCTGCAAACTTTCTACTTTTAAACTCGGACAAAACAGAGATGCTTGTTCCAGGTCCCAAGAAAGAAAGAGATCTTCTGTTGAATCTGACAATTAATCTTAATGGTTGTACAGTCGTCTCAAATAAAACTGTGAAGGATCTCGGCGTTACTCTGGACCCTGATCTCTCTTTTGAAGAACATATCAAGACCATTTCAAGGACAGCTTTTTTCCATCTACGTAACATTGCCAAAATCAGAAAATTTCTGTCCAAAAATGATGCAGAAAAATGTATCCATGCTTTTGTCACTTCTAGGTTAGACTCCTGCAATGCTCTACTTTCCGGCTACTCGGAAAAGCACTAAATAAACTTCAGTTAGTGCTAAATACGGCTGCTAGAATCCTGACTAGAACCCAAAAATTTGATCATATTACTCCAGTGCTAGCCTCCCTACACTGGCTTCCTGTCAAAACAAGGGCTGATTTCAAGGTTTTACTGCTAACCTACTAAGCATTACATGGGCGTGCTCCTACCTATCTCTCTGATTTGGTCCTGCCGTACATACCTACACGTACGCTACGGTCACAAGACGAAGGCCTCCTAATTGTCCCAAGAATTTCTAAGCAAACAGCTGGAGGCAGGGCTTTCTCCTATAGAGCTCAATTTTTATGGAACGGTCTGCCTACCCATGTCAGAGACGCAAACTCAGTCTCAACCTTTAAGTCTTTACTGAAGACTCATCTCTTCAGTGTGTCATATGATTGAGTGTAGTCTGGCCCAGGAGTGTGAAGGTGAACGGAAAGGCTCTGGAGCAACGAACCACCCTTGCTGTCTCTGCCTGGCCGGTTCCCCTCTTTCCACTGGGATTCTCTGCCTCTAACCCTATTACAGGGGCTGAGTCACTGGCTTACTGGGGCTCTCTCATACCGTCCCTGGGAGGGATGCGTCACCTGAGTGGGTTGAGTCACTGATGTGATCATCCTGTCTGGGTTGGCGCCCCCCCCCCTTGGGTTGTGCCATGGCGGAGATCTTTGTGGGCTATACTCAGCCTTGTCTCAGGATGGTAAGTTGGTGGTTGAAGATATCCCTCTAGTGGTGTGGGGGCTGTGCTTTGGCAAAGTGGGTGGGGTTATATCCTTCCTGTTTGGCCCTGTCCGGGGGTGTCCTCGGATGGGGCCACAGTGTCTCCTGACCCCTCTTGTCTCAGCCTCCAGTATTTATGCTGCAGTAGTTTATGTGTCGGGGAGCTAGGGTCAGTTTGTTTTATCTGGAGTACTTCTCCTGTCCTATTCGGTGTCCTGTGTGAATTTAAGTGTGCTCTCTCTAATTCTCTCTTTCTTTCTCTCTCTCGGAGGACATGAGCCCTAGGACCATGCCTCAGGACTAACTGACATGATGACTCCTTGCTGTCCCGAGTCCACCTGGCCATGCTGCTGCTCCAGTTTCAACTGTTCTGCCTTATTATTATTCGACCATGCTGGTAACTTATGAACATTTGAACATCTTGGCCATGTTCTCTTCCCGGCACAGCCAGAAGAGGACTGGCCACCCCACATAGCATGGTTCCTCTCTAGGTTTCTTCCTAGGTTTTGGCCTTTCTAGGGTGTTTTTCCTAGCCACCGTGCTTCTACACCTGCATTGCTTGCTGTTTGGGGTTTTAGGCTGGGTTTCTGTACAGCACTTTGAGATATCAGCTGATGTACGAAGGGCTATATAAATACATTTGATTTGATCTATGTGTCTCTGTCTGTGTGACTGCTGTAGGAGTTAACTCTAGGGAAGTACCAACAAATGACACAGGTAGTTGTGGCTGTGCTAATTCAAGAAATAGAACAAGCTTGTGTTCATATTTTTTTCTGCGTGTGAGAGATGGTTACAGTGGTTATTGTTAAACCATTTTCTGCAGAACAATATAAATCATTCCATGTCTCGACATGATCATCTTGTCCAGAGTATTTCTCTACACAGTCCTCCTGCCCAAGGAATGGGACTTGCTATTTGTGATGATGGACAGGACACTATGATACCAGGAAGATATAGATCATAGAGGGGAATTGGAGAACAAAGACTAGCTGTTAATAAATTGCACATTGTACCAAATGGCAGGTTGGACCTCACTTTATATGCGCTGAAAGATAGATTTGTATGTGTTCATCAACAAAGCCCTTTTGGGTAAACTCCCTCTTTACCCCTGCAGTCTGGTCTCGTTCACCACCAGCAGTTACCATACCCGGTCTGCTAGGTGGTGGCTATTTAAAGTCCCCAGGACATTCACAGTATTAGGCAAGACTGCCTTCTCTACTTGTGCACCAGATTTATGGAATAATCTACAATCCATGCTTCATCTAGATGTGTTAGTGCCACTGAATTAATTTAAAATATTAATTGGAGACTATGTTTTTTTTGTGGCTTTTTTAGGCTGTTGTTGTATTGTGTTGTTGTATGTTTTAATTAAGTAATGTATTGGTTGTTGCTGTTGCCCTGGCCAGTCTTCCTTGAAAAAGAGACTCTGGGTCTCAATGGGCTTTTCCGGGTTAAAAAAAAGGAAAATAAATAAATATACATATGTATATATTAAATATCAGATGTAACAGCCCCAGGATAATTCAGGCCTTTTCCAGAATTCTCCCATCCATTGTCCTTTGTCCAGGACAACAAATATTGGTCATTATAATGTCTTAGCAATAGATTTAATTGAGGGTGGGTAGTCTTAAACAGTGAGGATGAGATGGAAACATAATTGGCTGCAGTTCCCTTCTCTCTTAATGCACCTGATTGGTTGAGGAGTTTTTGAGTGGCAACTGGTTGAACCACTAAAAAGTTCTCTTGACTTTTTCCACATTCTGTTATGTTACAGCCTTATTTTAAACTGGGTTGAATATGATTTTTCCTCAGCAATCTACACACAATACCCCAAACTGACAGAGCAAAAACGTTTTTTTTTATAGATATTTTGGCAAAATTCTTAAAAATACTAAACAGAAAAAAAGTATTCACATATGCAGTCCCACCCTGTGCTATAACACTCGACATTGAGGTTAGGTGCATCCTGTTTCCATTGATCATCCTTGAGATGTTTCTACTGCTTGATTGGAGTCCACCTGTGGTAAGTTCAAATGATTGGACATGATTTGGAAAGGAACACCTGTCAATATAAGGTCCCAAAGTTAACAGTGCATGTCAGAAAAAAAACAAGCCATGAGGTCGAATGAATTGTCAGTTTAGCTCAGAGACAGGATAGAGTCGAGGCACATACTTAGGGAAGGGTAACAAAAGAATTCTGCAACATTGAAGGTCCCAAGAACACACTGGCCTCCATCATTCTAAAATGGAAGACATCTGGAACCACCAAGACTATTCCTAGAGCTTGCCGAGAAACTGAGCAATCAGTGGAGAAGGGCCTTGGTCAGTGATGTGACCAAGAACCTGATGGTCACTCTGACAGAGCTCTACATTTTCTCTGTGGAGATGGGAGAACCTTCCAGAAGGACAGCCATCTCTGTAGCACTCAACCAATCAGGCCTTTATGGTAGAATCGCTAGACGGAAGCCACAATTTAGTAAAAGGCACATGACAGCCCGCTTGGCATTTGCTAAAAGGCTCCTGAAGACTCTCAGACCATGAGAAACAAGATTATCTAGTCTGATGAAACCAATATTGAACTCTTTGGCCAGAATGCTAAGCGTCAAGTCTGGGAGAAACTAGGCACCATCCGTACGTTTAAGCATGATGGCGGCAGCATGCTGTGGAGATGTTTTTCAGCAGCAGAGACTGGGAGACTAGTCAGGATTGAGGCAAAGATGAACGGAGCAAAGAGATCCTTGATGAAAACCTGCTCCAGAATGCTCAGGACCTCAGACTGGGGTGAAGGTTCACCTTCCAACAGGACAACGCACACAGCCAAGACAATGCAAAAGTGGCCTCGGGATAAGTATCTGAATGTCCTTGAGTGGCCAGAGCCTGGACATGAACATGATCAAACATCTCTGGAGAGACCTAAAAATAGCCTTGCAGCAACGCCCTCCATCCAACCTGACAGAGCTTGAGAGGATCTGCAAAGAAGAATGTGAGAAACTCCCCAAATACAGGTGTGCCAACCTTTTGGCGTCATACCCAGGAAGACTTGAGGCTGTAATCGCTGCCAAAAATGCTTCATCAAAGTACCTTGTAAAGGGTCTGAATATTTATGCCAATGTGATATTTCTTACTCTTAACACTGTTTATGCTTTGCCATTATAGGTTATTGTTTGTAGATTGATGAGGACAATAGTTTAGAACATTTTTGAAAAAGGCTGTAGTGTAACAATGTGGAAAACATCAAGGGTTCTGAATTGTTTCCTAAGGCACTGTACAGAGAATCAACTGTCAAATGTGAGCATTTCATATTGTGCTTATATGTAACTTGACAACAAAGACTGACTGTCAAAGATGATTAGGTAACATCCTTTTATATCTCTACTACACTCATTGGTTGGTGATACAGGGCTCCGGGCAGCCGAGCGGAAATGGAGGAAAACTCGCGTCCCTGCGGACCTGGCATCCTTTCACTCCCTCCTCTCTACATTTTCCTCCTCTGTCTCTGCTGCTAAAGCCATTTTCTACCACTCTAAATTCCAAGCATCTGCCTCTAACCCTAGGAAGCTCTTTGCCACCTTCTCCTCCCTCCTGAATCCTCCTCCCCCTCCCCCACCTCTTCCCTCTCTGCAGATGAGTTCGTCAACCATTTTGAAAAGAAGGTCGACGACATCCGATCCTCGTTTGCTAAGTCAAACGGCACTGCTGGCTCTGCTCACACTGCCCTACCCTGTGCTCTGACCTCTTTCTCCCCTCTCTCTCCAGATGAAATCTCGCGTCTTGTGACGGCCGGCCGCCCAACAACCTGCCCGCTTGACCCTATCCCCTCCTCTCTTCTCCAGACCATTTCCGGAGACCTTCTCCCTTACCTCACCTCGCTCATCAACTCATCCCTGACCGCTGGCTACGTCCCTTCCGTCTTCAAGAGAGCGAGAGTTGCACCCCTTCTGAAAAAACCTACACTCGATCCCTCCGATGTCAACAACTACAGACCAGTATCCCTTCTTTCTTTTCTCTCCAAAACTCTTGAACGTGCCGTCCTTGGCCAGCTCTCCCGCTATCTCTCTCTTCTTGATCCAAATCAGTCAGGTTTCAAGACTAGTCATTCAACTGAGACTGCTCTTCTCTGTATCACGGAGGCGCTCCGCACTGCTAAAGCTAACTCTCTCTCCTCTGCTCTCATCCTTCTAGACCTATCGGCTGCCTTCGATACTGTGAACCATCAGATCCTCCTCTCCACCCTCTCCGAGTTGGGCATCTCCGGCGCGGCCCACGCTTGGATTGCATCCTACCTGACAGGTCGCTCCTACCAGGTGGCGTGGCAAGAATCTGTCTCCTCACCACGCGCTCTCACCACTGGTGTCCCCCAGGGCTCTGTTCTAGGCCCTCTCCTATTCTCGCTATACACCAAGTCACTTGGCTCTGTCATAACCTCACATGGTCTCTCCTATCATTGCTATGCAGACGACACACAATTAATCTTCTCCTTTCCCCCTTCTGATGACCAGGTGGCGAATCGCATCTCTGCATGTCTGGCAGACATATCAGTGTGGATGACGGATCACCACCTCAAGCTGAACCTCGGCAAGACGGAGCTGCTCTTCCTCCCGGGGAAGGACTGCCCGTTCCATGATCTCGCCATCACGGTTGACAACTCCATTGTGTCCTCCTCCAAGAGCGCTAAGAACCTTGGCGTGATCCTGGACAACACCCTGTCGTTCTCAACTAACATCAAGGCGGTGGCCCGTTCCTGTACGTTCATGCTCTACAACATCCGCAGAGTACGACCCTGCCTCACACAGGAAGCGGCGCAGGTCCTAATCCAGGCACTTGTCATCTCCCGTCTGGATTACTGCAACTCGCTGTTGGCTGGGCTCCCTGCCTGTGCCATTAAACCCCTACAACTCATCCAGAACGCCGCAGCCCGTCTGGTGTTCAACCTTCCCAAGTTCTCTCACGTCACCCCGCTCCTCCGCTCTCTCCACTGGCTTCCAGTTGAAGCTCGCATCCGCTACAAGACCATGGTGCTTGCCTACGGAGCTGTGAAGGGAACGGCACCTCAGTACCTCCAGGCTCTGATCAGGCCCTACACCCAAACAAGGGCACTGCGTTCATCCACCTCTGGCCTGCTCGCCTCCCTACCACTGAGGAAGTACAGTTCCCGCTCAGCCTAGTCAAAACTGTTCGCTGCTCTGGCCCCCCAATGGTGGAACAAACTCCCTCACGACGCCAGGACAGCGGAGTCAATCACCACCTTCCGGAGACACCTGAAACCCCACCTCTTTAAGGAATACCTAGGATAGGATAAGTAATCCTTCTCACCCCCCCCTTTAAGATTTAGATGCACTATTGTAAAGTGACTGTTCTACTGGACGTCATAAGGTGAATGCACCAATTTGTAAGTCGCTCTGGATAAGAGCGTCTGCTAAATGACTTAAATGTAAATGTAAATTTAATACAGTCACCTCCTATACAGTGTATGTAATGGTGGTTTGGTACTGTTGAGAATGTCATCACCAGGCCTAAATTGGAGCATGTAAATATCTGTAGCAAGTAAGAAGAATGTATTTGAATTAGAAATTATGAAATGTATTGCACGCAGAGTGTAAACAAAGTCAAATGTACTGACTTCATGTTGTATCTGATGACGTGTCAAACATAACTACTGGGACACAGGAAGCTACAATTTCAGGAAATGAGTAGGACTTTTATTCATATGCTAATACAAACAAATACAATGTGTGTGCGTGCGGGAGGGAGGGAGAGGGAGGAAGAAAGGGAGAAAGAGGGAGAAAGAGAGAGAGAGAGAGAGAGAGAGAGAGAGAGAGAGAGAGAGAGAGAGAGAGAGAGAGAGAGAGAGAGAGAGAGAGAGAGAGAGAGAGAGAGAGATTGAAGGAGGAAGTTCTGTGCACTGTAGGCTGCTGTATGTTACAGTATGTTGTCATGGTGATGTTAAAACGCTTTCTCACAAATCCAGTTGAGTTGGCTGTCACATGACAAGTCGTTCCATGCCTTTAGAGGAAGCTGGTCATTACGTATCTCACCACAGTCCTCGTTCTGAGTAGGACCTGCATTATCAGGACATGGGTAATACCAGTACCTACAGGGTAAAAACAGTCAGACAAAATAATATAAAGAAATGTTAAATCTTAAAGTTAACTTTGTTGACTGCTGCCATCAATGACAATACCTGGTATATGAAAAGGTTGAATGTAGCCTTATTGATAGATTCGTTATCATCTCTCACCCTGTGGTCAGTGGGGTGCCGTCCACCCATTTCCAGGTCCCCTCATTATCAGAGTCAGTCAGACCAATCCAGACTCTCTTGTTGAGGTTGAAGAGAAATGTCTGTTGTTGAGAAACATAAATATATACACACTTATGTTTGATCATATCTATCCCCTGCACACCCATCTCTCTCTCTCTCTCTCTCTCTCTCTCTCTCTCTCTCTCTCTCTCTCACTCTCACTCTCACTCTCACTCTCACTCTCACTCTCACTCTCTCTCACTCTCTCTCACCTGTTCCTTATCACTGTTTATGATCACCAGGTCTGCTCCTCTCTCCAGACAGTCCTCTCTGCTCTCCTTCCAGGTTTTAGTCTCAGTAGACAGGAAGTACCAACTGGATTCAAACTTTTGCCAGCCTTCAGGGCATGTTCGTTCTACAAATTGAAACATTAATTTCCTTCAACTGATCACCCTGGGTACTTAATGAAAGAACACAGACAAATGATCAGGTGTGTGTTGTTACTGATAATTTATGACTGTAGTTTTACTCACTGAGATTGGTCAGCCTCATTTTAAGAAACGCTTTCTCAGTCTGTAGCTGGTCTCTCTCATTAGTCATGTTGTTATAACTGGTCTGTAGCTGGTATCTCTCTTTAGTCAGGTTGTTATAACTGGTCTGTAGCTGGTCTCTCTCTATGGATGAGTTCTTTGAGACGTTGCTGTCTGCAACAACAATAAAGAAAAAGTTGCTCACTAAAATAGATCACATCAGAACTATTAAATCTGAGTTATAAGAACTATTTAAACAGTGAACAAAAATATAGATGTAACATGTAAAGTGTTGGTCTCATGTTTCATGAGATGAATTAAAAGATCCCAGAAATGTTTTATTCCCACAAAAAGCTTATTTCTCTCAAATATGTTTACATCCCTGTTATTCAGCATTTAACCTAACCCTTTGCTAAAATAATCTATCCACCTAACAGGTGTGGCATATCAAGAAGTTGATTAAACAGTATGATCATTACACAGGTGCACCTTCTGCAGGAGACAATAAAAGGCCACTTTAAAATGTGTAGTTTTGCCACAAATGTCTCAAGTTTTGAGGGATCTGCATCTGGCATGCTAACTGCTGGAATGTCCACCAGAGACGTTGCCAGATAAATGAATGTTAATTTCTCTACCATAAGCTGCCTCCAATGTTGTTTTAGAGAATTTGGCAGTACGTTCAACTGGCCTCACAACCGCAGACCACGTATAACCACGCAAGCCCATGACCTCCACATCTAGCGTCTTCTCCTGTTGGATCGTCTGAGGGTGGGGGTGTGCTGAGGAGTATTTCTGTCTGTAATGAAGCCCTTTTGTGGGGGAAAAATCATTCTGATTGGCTGGGCCTGGTTCCCCAGTGGTTGGAATCTGGCTGCCAAGTGGGTGGACCTATGCCCTCCAAGGCCCACCCACGGCTGAACCTCTGCCAGTCATGTGACATCCATAGATTAGGGCCTAATGAATTTATTTCTATTGACTGATATGAACTGTAACTCAGTGAAATCTTAGAAATGTTTGCATGTTGCGTTTACATTGTTGTTTAGTATAGATATACTGTAGACTTACATTGAACAGACAGGCCTATGATCCCAGCCAGTAGGAGAACACACAGCAGCCCCAGACACACTGCAGCAACTCCAGAGGGTCTCTTCCACCACTGAACATGTACTGAATCACAAATGATTAAAGATCTTTGGTAATGTGTTTTAGTGTTTCATCCAGAACTGGGACAAATAAAGCTGACTTGTTTAATATATT
>NC_060196.1:2687067-2727094 GCF_021184085.1 Oncorhynchus gorbuscha | reverse complement strand
GTGTGCATTCAGGTGTGCACACATATTTGTGTCAGCCTGTGGGTGTGAGTATCGTGAGTTCTTGCATGTGAGTGGTGGGTAGGGATCCATGCTGTGTTGTGGTGGGTGAGGGCTCCATGCTGTGTTGTGGTGGGTGAGGATCCATGCTGTGTTGTGGTGGGTGAGGGCTCCATGCTGTGTTGTGGTGGGTGAGGGCTCCATGCTGTGTTGTGGTGGGTGAGGGGCTCCATGCTGTGTTGTGGTGGGTGAGGGCTCCATGCTGTGTTGTGGTGGGTGAGGGCTCCATGCTGTGTTGTGGTGGGTGAGGCTCCATGCTGTGTTGTGGTGGGTGAGGGCTCCATGTTGTGTTGTGGTGGGTGAGGGCTCCATGCTGCAGTATTGGCATGGTGGGTAGAGGCTCCATGCTGTGTTGTGGTGGGTGAGGCTCCATGCTGTGTTGTGGTGGGTGAGGCTCCATGCTGTGTTGTGGTGGGTGAGGGCTCCATGCTGTGTTGTGGTGGTGAGGGCTCCATGCTGTGTTGTGGTGGTGAGGGCTCCATGCTGTGTTTGGTGGGTAGGGGGCTCCATGCTGTGTTGTGGTGGGGAGCTCCATGCTGTGTTGTGGTGGGTGAGGGGCTCCATGCTGTGTTGTGGTGGGTGAGGGCTCCATGCTGTGTTGTGGTGGGTGAGGGCTCCATGCTGTGTTGTGGTGGGTGAGGGCTCCATGCTGTGCTCCATTGTGGTGGGTGAGGGCTCCATGCTGTGTTGTGGTGGTGTCCATGCTGGTTGTGGTGGTGGGCTCCATGCTGTGTTGTGGTGGGTGAGGGCTCCATGCTGTGTTGTGGTGGGTGAGGGCTCCATGCTGTGTTGTGGTGGGTGAGGGCTCCATGCTGTGTTGTGGTGGGTGAGGGCTCCATGCTGTGTTGTGGTGGGTGAGGCTCCCATGCTGTGTTTTGGTGGGTGAGGGCTCCATGCTGTGTTGTGGTGGGTGAGGGCTCCATGCTGTGTTGTGGTGGGTGAGGCTCCATGCTGTGTTGTGGTGGGTGAGGATCCATGCTGTGTTGTGGTGGGTGAGGGCTCCATGCTGTGTTGTGGTGGGTGAGGGAGGCTCCATGCTGTGTTGTGGTGGGTGAGGGATCCATGCTGTGTTGTGGTGGGTGAGGGCTCCATGCTGTGTTGTGGTGGGTGAGGGCTCCATGCTGTGTTGTGGTGGGTGAGGGCTCCATGCTGTGTTGTGGTGGGTGAGGGCTCCATGCTGTGTTGTGGTGGGTGAGGGGCTCCATGCTGTGTTGTGGTGGGTGAGGGCTCCATGCTGTGTTGTGGTGGGTGAGGGCTCCATGCTGTGTTGTGGTGGGTGAGGGCTCCATGCTGTGTTGTGGTGGGTGAGGGCTCCATGCTGTGTTGTGGTGGGTGAGGGCTCCATGCTGTGTTGTGGTGGGTGAAGGGCTCCATGCTGTGTTGTGGTGGGTGAGGGCTCCATTGTGGTGGGTGAGGGCTCCATGCTGTGTTGTGGTGGGTGAGGGCTCCATGCTGTGTTGTGGTGGGTGAGGGCTCCATGCTGTGTGTTGTGGTGGGTGAGGGCCCATGCTGTGTTGTGGTGGGTGAGGGCTCCATGCTGTGTTGTGGTGGGTAGGGCTCCATGCTGTGTTGTGGTGGGTGAGGGCTCCATGCTGTGTTGTGGTGGGTGAGGGCTCCATGCTGTGTTGTGGTGGGTGAGGCTCCATGCTGTGTTGTGGTGGTGAGGCTCCATGCTGTGTTGTGGTGGGTGAGGGCTCCATGCTGTGTTGTGGTGGGTGAGGGCTCCATGCTGTTCCATGCATGCTGTGTTGTGGTGGGTGAGGGCTCCATGCTGTGTTGTGGTGGGTGAGGGCTCCATGCTGTGTTGTGGTGGGTGAGGGCTCCATGCTGTGTTGTGGTGGGTGAGGGCTCCATGCTGTGTTGTGGTGGGTGAGGGCTCCATGCTGTGTTGTGGTGGGTGAGGGCTCCATGCTGTGTTGTGGTGGGTGAGGGCTCCATGCTGTGTTGTGGTGGGTGAGGGCTCCATGCTGTGTTGTGGTGGGTGAGGGCTCCATGCTGTGTTGTGGTGGGTGAGGGCTCCATGCTGTGTTGTGGTGGGTGAGGGCTCCATGCTGTGTTGTGGTGGGTGAGGGCTCCATGCTGTGTTGTGGTGGGTGAGGGCTCCATGCTGTGTTGTGGTGGGTGAGGGCTCCATGCTGTGTTGTGGTGGGTGAGGGCTCCATGCTGTGTTGTGGTGGGTGAGGGCTCCATGCTGTGTTGTGGTGGGTGAGGGCTCCATGCTGTGTTGTGGTGGGTGAGGGCTCCATGCTGTGTTGTGGTGGGTGAGGGCTCCATGCTGTGTTGTGGTGGGTGAGGGCTCCATGCTGTGTTGTGGTGGGTGAGGGCTCCATGCTGTGTTGTGGTGGGTGAGGGCTCCATGCTGTGTTGTGGTGGGTGAGGGCTCCATGCTGTGTTGTGGTGGGTGAGGGCTCCATGCTGTGTTGTGGTGGGTGAGGGATCCATGCTGTGTTGTGGTGGGTGAGGGCTCCATGCTGTGTTGTGGTGGGTGAGGGCTCCATGCTGTGTTGTGGTGGGTGAGGGCTCCATGCTGTGTTGTGGTGGGTGAGGGCTCCATGCTGTGTTGTGGTGGGTGAGGGCTCCATGCTGTGTTGTGGTGGGTGAGGGCTCCATGAGGGCTCCATGCTGTGTTGTGGTGAGGGCTCCATGCTGTGTTGTGGTGGGTGAGGGCTCCATGCTGTGTTGTGGTGGGTGAGGGCTCCATGCTGTGTTGTGGTGGGTGAGGGCTCCATGCTGTGTTGTGGTGGGTGAGGGCTCCATGCTGTGTTGTGGTGGGTGAGGGCTCCATGCTGTGTTGTGGTGGGTGAGGGCTCCATGCTGTGTTGTGGTGGGTGAGGGCTCCATGCTGTGTTGTGGTGGGTGAGGGCTCCATGCTGTGTTGTGGTGGGTGAGGGCTCCATGCTGTGTTGTGGTGGGTGAGGGCTCCATGCTGTGTTGTGGTGGGTGAGGGGCTCCATGCTGTGTTGTGGTGGGTGAGGGCTCCATGCTGTGTTGTGGTGGGTGAGGGCTCCATGCTGTGTTGTGGTGGGTGAGGGCTCCATGCTGTGTTGTGGTGGGTGAGGGCTCCATGCTGTGTTGTGGTGGGTGAGGGCTCCATGCTGTGTTGTGGTGGGTGAGGGCTCCATGCTGTGTTGTGCTGGGTGAGGGTCCATGCTGTGTTGGGTGGGTGAGGGCTCCATGCTGTGTTGTGGTGGGTGAGGGCTCCATGCTGTGTTGTGGTGGGTGAGGGCTCCATGCTGTGTTGTGGTGGGTGAGGGATCCATGCTGGGTGAGGGTCCATGCTGTGTTGTGGTGGGTGAGGGCTCCATGCTGTGTTGTGGTGGGTGAGGGCTCCATGCTCCATGCTGTGTTGTGGTGGGTGAGGGCTCCATGCTGTGTTGTGGTGGGTGAGGGCTCATGCATGCTGTGTTGTGGTGGGTGAGGGCTCCATGCTGTGTTGTGGTGGGTGAGGGATCCATGCTGTGTTGTGGTGGGTGAGGGCTCCATGCTGTGTTGTGGTGGGTGAGGGCTCCATGCTGTGTTGTGGTGGGTGAGGGCTCCATGCTGTGTTGTGGTGGGTGAGGGCTCCATGCTGTGTTGTGGTGGGTGAGGGATCCATGCTGTGTTGTGGTGGGTGAGGGCTCCATGCTGTGTTGTGGTGGGTGAGGGCTCCATGCTGTGTTGTGGTGGGTGAGGGCTCCATGCTGTGTTGTGGTGGGTGAGGGCTCCATGCTGTGTTGTGGTGGGTGAGGGCTCCATGCTGTGTTGTGGTGGGTGAGGGCTCCATGCTGTGTTGTGGTGGGTGAGGGCTCCATGCTGTGTTGTGGTGGGTGAGGGCTCCATGCTGTGTTGTGGTGGGTGAGGGCTCCATGCTGTGTTGTGGTGGGTGAGGGCTCCATGCTGTGTTGTGGTGGGTGAGGGCTCCATGCTGTGTTGTGGTGGGTGAGGGCTCCATGCTGTGTTGTGGTGGGTGAGGGCTCCATGCTGTGTTGTGGTGGGTGAGGGCTCCATGCTGTGTTGTGGTGGGTGAGGGCTCCATGCTGTGTTGTGGTGGGTGTTGTGGTGGGTGGGCTCCATGCTGTGTTGTGGTGGGTGAGGGCTCCATGCTGTGTTGTGGTGGGTGAGGGCTCCATGCTGTGTTGTGGTGGGTGAGGGCTCCATGCTGTGTTGTGGTGGGTGAGGGCTCCATGCTGTGTTGTGGTGGGTGAGGGGCTCCATGCTGTGTTGTGGTGGGTGAGGGCTCCATGCTGTGTTGTTGTGGGTGAGGGCTCCATGCTGTGTTGTGGTGGGTGAGGGCTCCATGCTGTGTTGTGGTGGGTGAGGGCTCCATGCTGTGTTGTGGTGGGTGAGGGCTCCATGCTGTGTTGTGGTGGGTGAGGGCTCCATGCTGTGTTGTGGTGGGTGAGGGCTCCATGCTGTGTTGTGGTGGGTGAGGGCTCCATGCTGTGAGGGTTGCTGTGTTGTGGTGGGTGAGGGCTCCATGCTGTGTTGTGGTGGGTGAGGGCTCCATGCTGTGTTGTGGTGGGTGAGGGCTCCATGCTGTGTTGTGGTGGGTGAGGGCTCCATGCTGTGTTGTGGTGGGTGAGGGCTCCTGTGTTGTGGTGGGTGAGGGCTCCATGCTGTGTTGTGGTGGGTGAGGGCTCCATGCTGTGTTGTGGTGGGTGAGGGCTCCATGCTGTGTTGTGGTGGGTGAGGGCTCCATGCTGTGTTGTGGTGGGTGAGGGCTCCATGCTGTGTTGTGGTGGGTGAGGGCTCCATGCTGTGTTGTGGTGGGTGAGGGCTCCATGCTGTGTTGTGGTGGGTGAGGGCTCCATGCTGTGTTGTGGTGGGTGAGGGCTCCATGCTGTGTTGTGGTGGGTGAGGGCTCCATGCTGTGTTGTGGTGGGTGAGGGCTCCATGCTGTGTTGTGGTGGGTGAGGGCTCCATGCTGTGTTGTGGTGGGTGAGGGCTCCATGCTGTGTTGTGGTGGGTGAGGGCTCCATGCTGTGTTGTGGTGGGTGAGGGCTCCATGCTGTGTTGTGGTGGGTGAGGGCTCCATGCTGTGTTGTGGTGGGTGAGGGCTCCATGCTGTGTTGTGGTGGGTGAGGGCTCCATGCTGTGTTGTGGTGGGTGAGGGCTCCATGCTGTGTTGTGGTGGGTGAGGGCTCCATGCTGTGTTGTGGTGGGTGGAGGGCTCCATGCTGTGTTGTGGTGGGTGAGGGCTCCATGCTGTGTTGTGGTGGGTGAGGGCTCCATGCTGTGTTGTGGTGGGTGAGGGCTCCATGCTGTGTTGTGGTGGGTGAGGGCTCCATGCTGTGTTGTGGTGGGTGAGGGCTCCATGCTGTGTTGTGGTGGGTGAGGGATCCATGCTGTGTTGTGGTGGGTGAGGGCTCCATGCTGTGTTGTGCTGTGGGTGAGGGATCCATGCTGTGTTGTGGTGGGTGAGGGCTCCATGCTGTGTTGTGGTGGGTGAGGGCTCCATGCTGTGTTGTGGTGGGTGAGGGCTCCATGCTGTGTTGTGGTGGGTGAGGGCTCCATGCTGTGTTGTGGTGGGTGAGGGCTCCATGCTGTGTTGTGGTGGGTGAGGGCTCCATGCTGTGTTGTTGTGAGGGCTCCATGCTGTGTTGTGGTGGGTGAGGGCTCCATGCTGTGTTGTGGTGGGTGAGGGCTCCATGCTGTGTTGTGGTGGGTGAGGGCTCCATGCTGTGTTGTGGTGGGTGAGGGCTCCATGCTGTGTTGTGGTGGGTGAGGGCTCCATGCTGTGTTGTGGTGGGTGAGGGCTCCATGCTGTGTTGTGGTGGGTGAGGGCTCCATGCTGTGTTGTGGTGGGTGAGGGCTCCATGCTGTGTTGTGGTGGGTGAGGGCTCCATGCTGTGTTGTGGTGGGTGAGGGCTCCATGCTGTGTTGTGGTGGGTGAGGGCTCCATGCTGTGTTGTGGTGGGTGAGGGCTCCATGCTGTGTTGTGGTGGGTGAGGGCTCCATGCTGTGTTGTGGTGGGTGAGGGCTCCATGCTGTGTTGTGGTGGGTGAGGGCTCCATGCTGTGTTGTGGTGGGTGAGGGCTCCATGCTGTGTTGTGGTGGGTGAGGGCTCCATGCTGTGTTGTGGTGGGTGAGGGCTCCATGCTGTGTTGTGGTGGGTGAGGGCTCCATGCTGTGTTGTGGTGGGTGAGGGCTCCATGCTGTGTTGTGGTGGGTGAGGGCTCCATGCTGTGTTGTGGTGGGTGAGGGCTCCATGCTGTGTTGTGGTGGGTGAGGGCTCCATGCTGTGTTGTGGTGGGTGAGGGCTCCATGCTGTGTTGTGGTGGGTGAGGGCTCCATGCTGTGTTGTGGTGGGTGAGGGATCCATGCTGTGTTGTGGTGGGTGAGGGCTCCATGCTGTGTTGTGGTGGGTGAGGGCTCCATGCTGTGTTGTGGTGGGTGAGGGCTCCATGCTGTGTTGTGGTGGGTGAGGGCTCCATGCTGTGTTGTGGTGGGTGAGGGCTCCATGCTGTGTTGTGGTGGGTGAGGGCTCCATGCTGTGTTGTGGTGGGTGAGGGCTCCATGTGGTGGGTGAGGGCTCCATGCTGTGTTGTGGTGGGTGAGGGCTCCATGCTGTGTTGTGGTGGGTGAGGGCTCCATGCTGTGTTGTGGTGGGTGAGGGCTCCATGCTGTGTTGTGGTGGGTGAGGGCTCCATGCTGTGTTGTGGTGGGTGAGGGCATGCCATGCTGTGTTGTGGTGGGTGAGGGCTCCATGCTGTGTTGTGGTGGGTGAGGGCTCCATGCTGTGTTGTGTGGTGAGGGATCCATGCTGTGTTGTGGTGGGTGAGGGCTCCATGCAGCTCCGGGCTCCATGCTGTGTTGTGGTGGGTGAGGGCTCCATGCTGTGTTGTGGTGGGTGAGGGCTCCATGCTGTGTTGTGGTGGGATTCCAGCTGTGTTGTGGTCAGGGCTCCATGGTGTTGGGATTCCATGCTGTGTTGTGGTGGGTGAGGGCTCCATGCTGTGTTGTGGTGGGTGAGGGCCCACTGCTGTGTTGTGGTGGGTGAGGGCTCCATGCTGTGTTGTGGTGGGTGAGGGCTCCATGCTGTGTGCGTGGGTGTGTTCATGCGTGTGTGTGTGGTGGGTAGTGTGTGTGTGTGTGTGTGTGTGTGTGTGTGTGTGTGTGTGTGTGTGTGTGTGTGTGTGTGTGTGTGTGTGTGTGTCCATGCAATCTTACCTGAAGCAACAACTCCATCTCTTGTACTGGGTTTGAAGGCTCTTACGTTGGCATATAATTGGCCATCAATGTCTGTGTTCTTCATTGCATCAGGCTCATCGTCTTTAAATCGTTCTGAGTTTTCATAGACTCCCTCTGACATCTTAACAAACTTGTGGTCAAATACAGTAACTTCTACTTCTAACCTCAACTCTAATGTACATCTGTACCTGTGTCTTCTCCCTGCACTGTCCTGTGTCTGTGTGATTTATGGAAGTGAAACTCTTTATCAGTCAACCACAGTGTGATATTAACACAATACTGGCCACCACGTGACTCCCACCAGTGACGACACTACAGTGGTAGGCTTGATTACTAACAACGACGAGACAGCCTACAGGGAGGAGGTGAGGCCCCTCAGAGTGTGGTGTCAGGAAAATAAACTCACACTCAACATCAACAAAATAAAGGAGATGATCGTGGACATCAGGAAACAGCAGAGGGAGCACCCCCCTATCCACATTGACTGGACAGTAGTGGAGAAGGTGGAAAGTTTTAAGTTCCTCGGCGTACACATCAGGGACAAACTGAAATGGTCAACTCACACAGACAGCGTGGTGAAGAAGGCGCAACTGCGCCTCTTAAATCTCAGCAGGCTGAAGAAATTTGGCTTGTCACCAAAAACACTCACAACTTTTTACAGACGCACAATCGAGAGCGTCCTGTCGGGCTGTATCACCGCCTGGTACGGCAACTGCTCCGCCCACAACCGTAAGGCTCTCCAGAGGGTAGTGAGGTCTGCACAACGCATCGCCGGGTGCAAACTACCTGCCCTCCAGGACACCTACACCACCTGATGTCACAGGAAGGCCAAAAAGATCATCAAGGACATCAACCACCCGAGTCACTGCCTGTTCACCCCGCTATCATCCAGAAGGCGAGGTCAGGACAGGTGCATCAAATCTGGGACCGAGAGACTGAAAAACAGCTTCTATCTCAAGGCCATCAGACTGTTAAACAGCCATCTCTAACATTGAGTGGCTGCTGCCAACATACTGACTCAAATCTCTAGCCACTTTAATAATTAAAAACTTGATGAAATGTATGTGTCACTTTAAACAATGCCACTTTAATAATGTTTACATACCCTATATTACTCATCTCATATGTATATACTGTACTCTATACCATATACTGCATCTTGCCTATGCCGTTCGGCCATCACTCATCCATATATTTATATGTACATATTCATATTCATTCCTTTACACTTGTGTGTAAAATATAATTGTGAAATTGTTAGATTACTTGTTAGATATTATTGCATGGTCGGAACTAGAAGCACAGGCATTTCACTACACTCACATTAACATCTGCTAACCATGTGTATGTGACCAATAACATTTGATTTGAGACAGACAGACAGGAAGCTGTTATTAAAGGAAGTCAGTGGTATGGCTAAATATGAGTTGGCACAGCAACACATGCTGAAATCAACTGAAATTACAATACAATAGGTGTTCCAGCAATAACTTCCCTAAACTTACTGTGTCCCAAATAGAACCCTATTTCCTACATAGTGATGGAACCTGGTCAAAAGTAGTGCACTATACAGGGAATATGGTGCCATTTGAGACGTGTGATGAATAATGTCATTATTCACATTCTATGTAGGTCTGTCCAGAAAACACAGGCCACTTTTCATCACTGGATATAAGGTCACCACAGACAGGACAACTATAAAGAAAAATGCTTCATTTAAAACATCAATCATACGTTTATAATCTGTTTATTTTCTGGATTGGTTAACATTAGGCGATGGTTAGAGTTATGGTACGGGTCAATTGTTGTACTAAAAAACAGGCAGTCGAGACAGCAATGTTCCCTCGAAACAGACCGTGTGCGTGGCAGCGCAATTAACTCCAGAACTGCTGCGCAGAAGAATTGCACTGCCGGGCAGAGACTCAATAGATTGAACTTCACTTAGTTTGCTCTATTACTTTGCACTATATAGATCAACGTTTGTTCTGTGATCGAATCAATATTATATCAGCCCATTTTCAATGCAACAAAACAAATCTAATTTTCCAAGTTGAGTCAGTGATTTTGTTGTAGACAGAGTCACAGCGCAACGGAGTCGAGTTATTAGCTTAGTTATACATAAGTATCGGTCAGCAATGGATAGTGACTGCTTTCTCCGAGAGCACAAAACGTGTAGGCTACATTTTAAGCTGTATTTGAAAAGTCAGTCAAGTAAAACGCTTATTTCTTAATTACAGTGGCAGTGTTGTATTTTGAGACAGGCTTGAACATGCAAATAAGCCAATAGGCAGAGTGGTAGCCTACATTGTCTGATTCTCTGTCTGGTAATAATAATGAATTTTACTTTGTGTGATGTCTGGCATGATGAGAGATGGGGACATACTTTGTTGTGAAGGAAGTGTTCAGCAGCCATCATGTTGACTAGCAGAGACAGAGGACATAGGGTGGACGTGAACTGTTCTAACATCTACTGTTTATCCACAGGTTAACTGTCCTTACATCTACTGCCTATCCACAGGGTAACTGTCATAACATCTACTGTCTATCCACAGGTTAACTGTCATATCATCTACTGTCTATCCACAGGTTAACTGTCATAGCATCTACTGTCTATCCACAGGTTAACTGTCATAACATCTACTGTCTATCCACAGGTTAACTGTCATAACATCTACTGTCTATCCACAGGTTAACTGTCATAACATCTACTGTCTATCCACAGGTTACTATAACACTAACTGTTAATTTGACACGACTATAATAATTTACATTTTATATTTTATTGTATTGTATTCAATATGGGATACTTGATTCTGCCATCAATGTTACTGAGAAATGGCTGGAACTCACCCAGTGACAACATGAGAGACGGTAACCATGACAACCGACTGACTGCAGTGGTTAACTTGGGGTTGAGGGTAGCGTCAAAGACATAAAGGGTGAGCGTTAACTCTTTCTCAGCAGCATCACTTTTAGTTGCAAATGGACCTGTGGTGAACCAAAGTAGAGTTGTGTACATCCTCATGCATGTGTACATTTGCAGACATGAAGATCTGCATATCTTGGTGCTTCAGTGTGGGAACATGGTTTGTGGTTATGTCTGCCTGTAAAGAAATCTGACCAGGTATAAGTAGATCTTGGTGCCTCAGAGTGGGAACATGGTTTGTGGTTATGTCTGCCTGTAAATAAATCTGACCAGGTATAAGTAGATCTTAGTGCTTCAGTGGGAACATGGTTTGTGGTTATGTCTGCCTGTAAAGAAATCTGACCAGGTATAAGTAGATCTTGGTGCTTCAGTGGGAACATGGTTTGTGGTTATGTCTGCCTGTAAAGAAATCTGACCAGGTATAAGTAGATCTTGGTGCTTCAGTGGGAACATGGTTTGTGGTTATGTCTGCCTGTAAAGAAATCTGACCAGGTATAAGTAGATCTTGGTGCCTCAGTGTGGGAACATGGTTTGTGGTTATGTCTGCCTGTAAAGAAATCTGACCAGGTATAAGTAGATCTTGGTGCCTCAGTGTGGGAACATGGTTTGTGGTTATCTCTGCCTGTAAAGAAATCTGGCCAGGTATAAGTAGATCTTGGTGCCTCAGTGTGGGAACGTGGTTTGTGGTTATGTCTGCCTGTAAAGAAATCTGACCAGGTATAAGTAGATCTTGGTGCCTCAGTGTGGGAACATGGTTTGTGGTTATGTCTGCCTGTAAACAAATCTGACCAGGTATAAGTAGATATTGGTGCCTCAGTGTGGGTACATGGTTTGTGGTTATGTCTGCCTGTAAAGAAATCTGACCAGGTATAAGTAGATCTTGGTGCCTCAGTGTGGGAACGTGGTTTGTGGTTATGTCTGCCTGTAAAGAAATCTGACCAGGTATAAGTAGATCTTGGTGCTTCAGTGTGGGAACATGGTTTGTGGTTATGTCTGCCTGTAAAGAAATCTGACCAGGTATAAGTAGATCTTGGTGCTTCAGTGTGGGAATGTGGTTTGTGGTTATGTCTGCCTGTAAAGAAATCTGACCAGGTATAAGTAGATCTTGGTGCCTCAGTGTGGGAACATGGTTTGTGGTTATGTCTGCCTGTAAAGAAATCTGACCAGGTATAAGTAGATCTTGGTGCCTCAGTGTGGGAACATGGTTTTGGTTATGTCTGCCTGTAAAGAAATCTGACCTGGTATAAGTAGATCTTGGTGCCTCAGTGTGGGAACGTGGTTATGTCTGCCTGTAAAGAAATCTGACCAGGTATAAGTAGATCTTAGTGCTTCAGTGGGAACATGGTTTGTGGTTATGTCTGCCTGTAAAGAAATCTGACCAGGTATAAGTAGATCTTGGTGCTTCAGTGGGAACATGGTTTGTGGTTATGTCTGCCTGTAAAGAAATCTGACCAGGTATAAGTAGATCTTGGTGCTTCAGTGGGAACATGGTTTGTGGTTATGTCTGCCTGTAAAGAAATCTGACCAGGTATAAGTAGATCTTGGTGCCTCAGAGTGGGAACATGGTTTGTGGTTATGTCTGCCTGTAAATAAATCTGACCAGGTATAAGTAGATCTTAGTGCTTCAGTGGGAACATGGTTTGTGGTTATGTCTGCCTGTAAAGAAATCTGACCAGGTATAAGTAGATCTTGGTGCTTCAGTGGGAACATGGTTTGTGGTTATGTCTGCCTGTAAAGAAATCTGACCAGGTATAAGTAGATCTTGGTGCTTCAGTGGGAACATGGTTTGTGGTTATGTCTGCCTGTAAAGAAATCTGACCAGGTATAAGTAGATCTTGGTGCCTCAGTGTGGGAACATGGTTTGTGGTTATGTCTGCCTGTAAAGAAATCTGACCAGGTATAAGTAGATCTTGGTGCCTCAGTGTGGGAACATGGTTTGTGGTTATCTCTGCCTGTAAAGAAATCTGGCCAGGTATAAGTAGATCTTGGTGCCTCAGTGTGGGAACGTGGTTTGTGGTTATGTCTGCCTGTAAAGAAATCTGACCAGGTATAAGTAGATCTTGGTGCCTCAGTGTGGGAACATGGTTTGTGGTTATGTCTGCCTGTAAACAAATCTGACCAGGTATAAGTAGATATTGGTGCCTCAGTGTGGGTACATGGTTTGTGGTTATGTCTGCCTGTAAAGAAATCTGACCAGGTATAAGTAGATCTTGGTGCCTCAGTGTGGGAACGTGGTTTGTGGTTATGTCTGCCTGTAAAGAAATCTGACCAGGTATAAGTAGATCTTGGTGCCTCAGTGTGGGAACATGGTTTGTGGTTATCTCTGCCTGTAAAGAAATCTGGCCAGGTATAAGTAGATCTTGGTGCCTCAGTGTGGGAACGTGGTTTGTGGTTATGTCTGCCTGTAAAGAAATCTGACCAGGTATAAGTAGATCTTGGTGCCTCAGTGTGGGAACATGGTTTGTGGTTATGTCTGCCTGTAAACAAATCTGACCAGGTATAAGTAGATATTGGTGCCTCAGTGTGGGTACATGGTTTGTGGTTATGTCTGCCTGTAAAGAAATCTGACCAGGTATAAGTAGATCTTGGTGCCTCAGTGTGGGAACGTGGTTTGTGGTTATGTCTGCCTGTAAAGAAATCTGACCAGGTATAAGTAGATCTTGGTGCTTCAGTGTGGGAACATGGTTTGTGGTTATGTCTGCCTGTAAAGAAATCTGACCAGGTATAAGTAGATCTTGGTGCTTCAGTGTGGGAATGTGGTTTGTGGTTATGTCTGCCTGTAAAGAAATCTGACCAGGTATAAGTAGATCTTGGTGCCTCAGTGTGGGAACATGGTTTGTGGTTATGTCTGCCTGTAAAGAAATCTGACCAGGTATAAGTAGATCTTGGTGCCTCAGTGTGGGAACATGGTTTTGGTTATGTCTGCCTGTAAAGAAATCTGACCTGGTATAAGTAGATCTTGGTGCCTCAGTGTGGGAACGTGGTTTGTGGTTATGTCTGCCTGTAAAGAAATCTGACCAGGTATAAGTAGATCTTGGTGCTTCAGTGTGGGAACATGGTTTGTGGTTATGTCTGCCTGTAAAGAAATCTGACCAGGTATAAGTAGATCTTGGTGCTTCAGTGTGGGAATGTGGTTTGTGGTTATGTCTGCCTGTAAAGAAATCTGACCAGGTATAAGTAGATCTTGGTGCCTCAGTGTGGGAACATGGTTTGTGGTTATGTCTGCCTGTAAAGAAATCTGACCAGGTATAAGTAGATCTTGGTGCCTCAGTGTGGGAACATGGTTTTGGTTATGTCTGCCTGTAAAGAAATCTGACCTGGTATAAGTAGATCTTGGTGCCTCAGTGTGGGAACATGGTTTGTGGTTATGTCTGCCTGTAAAGAAATCTGACCAGGTATAAGTAGATCTTGGTGCTTCAGTGGGAACATGGTTTGTGGTTATGTCTGCCTGTAAAGAAATCTGACCAGGTATAAGTAGATCTTGGCAGACCGTCTGAAAAAAACATCCTGAAGCTGAACAATACAAAACAACCTCAATCGTGCTCCAGTCCGGTAAGTTGAACTATCAGATCATTATAATCTGATAAGATGTTACAACAACAGTGGTTGTTGTATATATAGTGCAACATTTTCATAGTGCAAAAAGTATGTCAAATACGGTAAACATTGTAATCCCTGTGTGATTTCATTTGGTAACACTTTTTTTTTTCTATATGTAGATGCTCTATCACTGGCCCTCAAAATTAAGGCCAAGTTAGAGCCGGGTCGAATGACATTTTCAAATTGGAACCGGGTCGTGGGAAACCCGGTCCAGTGCAGCCCAGTTTAACATCTGGTGCCAGCTCTATTAGAATTTGGGCTGGTGACGCCATTACTATGCAACCACCAGCTGATCACTGCTGGATGCTGAGACCACGTTTAGCTAGCTCGTCTGCGCTTGTTGCTGTTAGCTAGCACATGGACAAGCAACACTGCTGTAGTCAGACATGACACAAATTACCACCATAGCTGGATCATTCATTTAATTATCTAACAGGAATTGTTGCTGGCCATGTCATATTAAAAGCTGGCTAGCTACAAACAACATATATTCACCAATATTCACCAACCCACAATCCTGTCAAGACTTGCATAGTGTGAAAGGTAATAAAACTGTAGGATTTTGTATACCATGTAATGTGAAGGAAGCTTTAAGACAGCACTAAAGTGTCATTTCTTTGTACTTTGTGTTTTGTCACCAAGGTGATTTTAAGGATTTTGAAACTGGTGTAATGTGAAAGAAGCTTTATCATGTTAGTCACAATGTCAGTCAGATGTGTATGTGATGATAGTGGCTGGTTCTCTTTGGTTTCATCTCTGCAACTCAGAACCAATTATTGCGTGAGCGCTGGCCTCTGGACAGTTACTAGTGTTGGTTGTGGGGGTAGCCACCCCCCCTTTCTTTGCAAGTCTTGTGCAAAGTATGGCCGAAAAATCCCTCCCCTTCCAAAACTCCAAAACTGCCAGGTTCACTGTAGCTAGCCGTGGTCAAGATGTACATGGCAGTGTCGTGTCTTTGGCTATGCCGGATTAAGTGATATGACATGCTATTCTACAAAATAATTTCTCCGTAATTAATATTACCTGATTGAGCTAATCATGTAAATGTAATTAACTAGAGAGTCGGGGCACCACAAAATAATATTTATAGAGCTGTTATCTTCCGAATAAACTCTTAAAGACCTTCAGTCTCATCTGAATGTTGTAAATTATTGGTTATCTTCACGAACCCTGGCTAACAAGTTGAATCAGCAATACAAAATTGGGTTTAATTATTTATTTACTAAATACCTAACTAATCACACAGAATTACATATACAAAGAATGAATTATACCTTGATTTCAAATGACGTCATAAAGGAAAACGTCCCTAGCGGGCGGAATAGATTTCACAGCTGATTACACAAAAGAAAAGAGCTGGGTTTGAGTGAAAGAGCGGGAAGACTGAAGGACAAAGGAAGAAGCTGTGCTATCGCATTCCAAATTACCACCCATTTGGAAAAGGAAAATGCAATAAATATTTACTCTGAGCTGCTCTTCGGTAGGTTGGTGATAGATGGAAGGCCGTGTTGCCAAACCGAGTCCTTTGTCCTTTGAAGAATGTCTCTGCTGGTCAATTGGATACGTTGTAGTAACGTCGTTGTGTGATAGACGGAATACTCTGTCTGTTCCTTCCTAACCCTTGTTTGCAGCTGCTGTTGCTAACTCAAAGGCTTGGAGGTATCACTTCTGTAGTGAATAAGAGTTCAAAGTTCATACCATTCGCAACCTAAGCTCACGCTGATGTTGGCTTCGTTCTGTAGTTATTATCTGAACCATTCTGACATCGGACCGTTGTCCTCACATTCTCGGAACAGGAGGTTATATTGTCATCAAGGCTTTATATAGGAAGGGAGAGGAGGGCGTGTTTGAAAAGTTTTATAACCCATGTCCCTTTACAGGGGCGGGCCACTGATTGAGCAGAGCCCTAACCTTCTGAAAACCCAAATCTCTCATTTGGAAGCTAAAATTACATTTCAGCTCTTCACCAATAATTTACATTCAAACATTTAAATTGAACAACAATTCCATGTGAATCCGATAACTACAATGTGCAGACTTTCCACTGTAGAGTTTATGCCATCTTATCATTGATGATAATGTCTCAGATGACAACTGAACTGACATCATATTCATTAAGTACCACTGCACATGTTCAATTGGTCGGATTACCAGAATATAGTTCATTTCCCCCCACCTTCTGATGTTCCCAGAATCTCTATGTTAACCAAGGGGTTTGTAAATGTAACATCAGTAGGTTAGAGAGAGGAAAAAGGGGGGAAGAGGTATTTATGACTGTCATAAACCAACCCCCAGGCCAATGTCATGACAGCAGCAAATGTCAAGAAATTATTACACATGACCAAGACATTTAATCTCAACCATTTTAATACTGTAGCAGTCCATCCAGGTTTAAACAAGTCTTAACAGGGGTCTCATTTCAGGCCGAATACATTGCAGACGTTGCTATCCAGGCGTGAGATTCGGCATGCGTCTGTAATGTAGCTGACCTGGAACACAGCCAGGATCTTTACACTGTAAAGCTGGGGCTATCACAGTTCCTGAGTTATTTTGAGTGTGTTTCCTTGGGTTGCCGCTGGCGGGCACCCTTGCCTTGTTTTCTAGTTCCCAGGTTACCCTGATTGTTCTCATTAGTTTCACCTGTGTTAAATTACATTTTCTGTTCACTGGTTGCCTGGCTATTTTGGTTCCTCAGTTGGCCTGCTGCATTGCTGAGGTCTTATGTTTTGTTAAGTGCCCTCTGGTGCTGATGCCTTGTTTCTACCTAGGTTAAGTAAATATCTGGATTTACCCTTACTTCTGCTTGCTGTGTTTCTCTGCTACTGGGTTTGAGTTCGTACAAGCCTCATTGTAACAGGGGCAGCTGTGTCAGATCAGGCTACTTCTCATCGTACGTTGGTAATGATCAGTAATATACAGTAGTTATCAACATAATAGAGTATTATGAAGCCTGTATCTGATGCTCTGATGATGTTCGATTCTCCTCCACTCAAAATATATTTGCAATTCAGATCAGTGTCTGTTCCCTTGCTCTTTAGTGTGTAGATGACTTCACAGTGCTGTACAGAAACCCACTTTGTCTGGATTTTGGTGACTTCAAAAATCTTAAAGCTTCTCTCTCTTCAGGAAAGGCTGAGTAAGAAGTTAGCTCAACACCAAAGCAAGTGTGGACCTCAAAGCAAGACACATTCTCAAAGTTGGTTAAGTCGGATCTTGAAGTGCTTGAGGCGAAGGTGCCGAAACGGATCTTGTGGTTGAGAACACTCTGATCAAACTTCTTGTTGGTTCTGTGAAAGGTTTCCTTACATGTCTCGTCTTTCTCTAAGAATCTGAACGGCTTCAGTCAGGTAGAAATACAATGCATGGTACCTGAATCAAGTTGGGCATATATGCAGAATCTTGAACTGCTTTGTTGAAGTCCACATAGATCGATTTGAAATTGGGTCTGGGTTTGTTATTCGTATACAAATAGAGTAATGGAATGCTGTGTATTCAAACTGTCTCCATGTGGTATAGCGTGTACACAACATTCTGTAGACTTGACCTTTTGCGCAAATGTTATTATTTAGATCGAGTGCCAGGGCGAATTCCATTATTTACACAAGCACACGCCGACGCATTCAGATATACTACATACGCAGCCTAGTGGTCATCTGTTTTTTCACCCACACCCGCCCGCAATGGCTAATAACCCATCCGCCTGACTGTATGTGATATGGTGAAAATCTGACCCCCACACTCAATATTTATTTGACATGGGGTGCATGACTTTGTTTAGCTTGATTTAGATATGTTTCTGCTTATCATTTCCAACATGTTGGTTGGCTATTTGTTAGGCAACTTGTCAATAATTAGATACATGTAGCATCTATTATGTCATTACAAGTATATGTTGCCCTGGAAGAATAAATAAACCCTTGATCAACAGAACAATGTAAAATATCAATAGAATGAATGCTAGGTGACATCGGTGAAGTTCTGTCATCTTTCACCTTGCAAAGATGTTTAGGGTCTGTGGAGAAAATACAAGAACCTAACAAATACATTGAAAAAAATTGCTGTGCAAAATGTCCAAATGAAATAATTTTGACCGGTTGTAAGGAAAAGACTGTGGAAACGACCAAGGTGTTTCTGATGAGATTTTAGTTTGGCTTTGATGCATATTTTATGTGGTTAAAATATGATCAGGTTTTATGTTGCTTTTACGATGAAGACAGCACCTCTACAGATAGTATCGAACTGCGCATTGCATTCTGTCAAAATGCAGAAATAAATCAATCATATTTCTCCACTCCTGTTCCCAAGTCCAAGCTTTGCCTACATGTGGTGTATCATTTTACTGCAAAAAGTGTTTAATTCTGCAGGGGTTGATATTGCAGCTATATGAGAGGTTATAAATCCTCTTTGGGCTAGGGGGCAGTATTTTCACGTCCGGATAAAAAGCATGCCCAAAGTAAACTGCCTCTTACTCAGGCCCAGAAGCTAGGATATGCATATGGGTGGTAATAGTGGATAGAAAACACTCTAAAGTTTCTAAAACTGTTACAATAATGTCTGTGAGTATAACAGAACTGATTTGGCAGGCGAAACCCCGAGCACAATCCATCCAGGGAATTTTTTATTTTAGGTCATTGTGTTTTCCAATGCATTTCTATGGGAAACCTGATTTATTAGGGCCCAGATTGCAGTTCCTACGGCTTCCACTAGATGTCAACAGTCTTTAGAAATTGTTCAATGTTTTTCTTTTGAGAAATGAAGAAGTAGTCCTATTCTTTCCATGTGTCACTTAGATGAACTCAAGTCTTTTTGTGCTTGTGAACAGGAGCACGCACCTCGTTATTTTTCTCCGGTATTGGAAACGGTTTATTCCGTCTTAAATTGGATTGATTATTTACATTTTAGTGTACCTGAGGTTGGATTAGAAACATTGTTTGAAATGTTTGGACTAAGTTTACAGGTAATTTATTAGATACTTTGTAGTCAAGTTGGGCAAGTTGGAACCGGTGTATTTCTGAATCAAACGCGCCAAAAAAATTGAAATTTGGGGGATATAAAGAAGGAATTTATCGAACAAAACGACCAGTGTGTCACTGAGACATTTGGGATTGCAAAAACATTATCTTCAAAGGCATTTATTATTTGATTTATTAACAAGAAGTTAAGCTTTATTTTGATGTATTACACTTGTATTTATATGAATGTAAAATATTTATGTTTCTGTAGTTTGAATTTGGCACTCTGCAATTTCACCGGATGTTGTCAAATCTATCCCGCTAACGGGATCCGAGCGTTAAGGGATCCCTAAATTAAAGACACAGTCAGTGTCCAGATTTCAGTTTCTATTTAACCCATCTAAACAGTAGGCTACAGTTCCCCTTGATGTGCCATAGGCCTATTTGAAGTCCCATCTTGTGACGGTCAAATTTGTGTAGCACCTCACAATCATCACATATGCAGTTGAAGTCGGGAGTTTACATACACCTTAGCCAAACACATTTAGACTCACTTCCTGACATCTAATACAAATAAAAATTCCCTGTCTTAGGTCAGTTAGGATCACCACTTTATTTTAAGAATGTGAAAAGTCAGAATAATAGTAGACAGAATGATTTATTTCAGCTTTTGTTTCTTTCATCACATTCCCAGTGGGTAACGAGTGGAGGACAGAGGAGCCTTTTAAAGAAGTTGTTACAGAAATCTTGCTTGTTTGTAGGTGACCAAATACTTATTTTCCACTATAATTTGCAAATCAATTCATTAAAAATCCTACAATGTGATTTTCTGTATTTATTTTCTCATTTTGTCTGTCATAGTTGAAGTGTACCTATGATGAAAATTACAGGCCTCTCATCTTTTTAAGTGGGAGAACTTGCACAATTGGTGGCTGACTAAATACTTTTTTTGCCCCACTGTACTAATTAAAATACCTTTATTTGTATGGCATGTTCAATAGCAACAACGTTTTAAAATCCGACTCTTTTCGGCTGCATGGCCTTCTCCCCTCAGACGCACCACAAACTCCCACTGCAGGACCCTGGCCATGGTATCCAGGAAGTCGCCGCCACTGGTGCCGCCTAGCGACTGCAGGGTTCTGTTGACTTCTACCCTTGACCCAAGGCCTTTGTTGGTCAATTTCTTCAACAAATGATCAGGTCTATTTAATTATCAAACATACATTAGTAATGGAAAGGAAACACAGACTCTTTGTTTAAGTATTAAAAACTTCTTATGGAGGAGTGTTTCTGTGGCGGGATTAGATCAGCGGAAATTTTAGAGCGCCACCTATAGTTTTTGATAAAACTTAAACTTTCATTAAAAAAAATACTCCTTTAGTAATAAAATTGTAGGCAGAAGTTGGTAAAGAGTGTAGTATAACAGCATATGATAGACATTATGCAGAACCTGGGGAGAGCTAAGACATCCTGTAACTCATATAGCCTCCCCAATCCCCCTTATGTAACTTTCCCTGACAACAACATTTTAATAAATCCAACCTCCCTGAGAGCAGGAACCTTCTTATCAGCAAGAAAACTCAGAAGTGGATTTGACCAAAACCTTTCATCACAGGTACAGGATCATAATAAGGTGAACAAGTAATCATCTTCTGACAGGGGGCTGGTTTCATCAGGTCTGTGGCAGCCTTCTCTTGTCAGAAAACCAGATAACCACGGTGGGATCCAGACAGGAGGAGTCTGAACATAGAAGCCTTCTGATAGTGTCTGAAGGTCACAACACTCATAACAGGTTTTAAACTCTTCAACCTAGGGGGCGCTATGTCATTATTGGATTAATAAACGTGCCCGTTTTAAGCGCAATATTCTGTCACGAAAAGATGCTCAACTATGCATATAATTGGCAGCTTTGGAAAGAAAACACTCTGACGTTTTCAAAACTGCAAAGATATTATCTGTGAGTGCCACAGAACTCATGCTACAGGCGAAACCAAGATGAAACCTCAAACAGGAAATGAGCAGAATTTTTGAGGCTCTGTTTCCCATCGTCTCCTTATATGGCTGTGAATGTGCCATGAATGAGCCTAAGCTCTCTGCCGTTCGTCCAAGATGTCTGCAGTATGGTGACGTATTTGTAGGCATATCATTGGAAGATTGGCCATAAGAGACTACATTTGCCAGGGGTCCGCCCGGTGTCCTTTGTCTAAATTGTTGCGTAATCTTCAGCTGCAGGCATTTTGCCATGGGATTCTGAGGGGAAAGCACACTTCCACGAACTATATATCATCGAAGAGATATGTGAAAAACAACTTGAGGATTGGTTCTAAACAACGTTTGCCATGTTTCAGTCGATATTATGGAGTTAATTTGGAAAAAAGCTTGGCGTTTTGATAACTGAATTTTCATTTTTCTTTTGGTAGCCAAACGTGACGCACCAAACGGACCGATTTCTCCTGCACAAATAATCTTCCAGGAAAAACTGAACATTTGCTATCTAACAGAGTCTCCTCATTGAAAACATCCGAAGTTCTTCAAAGGTAAATTATTTATTTGAATGTTTTTCTGGTTTTTGTGAAAATGTTGCCTGCTGATGCTAACGCTAAATGCTAATGCTAATGCTAAATGCTAAATGCTAGTTTTGCTATGGTTGAGAAGCATATTTTTGAAAATCTGAGATGACAGTGTTATTAACAAAAGGCTAAGCTTGAGAGCTAGCATATTGATTTCATTTGTGATTTTCATGAACAGTTAACGTTGTGTTATGCTAATGAGCTTGCGGATAGATTTACACAATCCTGGATACAGGTTTTTTTAGTAGCTAAACGTGATGCACAAAATGGAGCGATTTCTCCTAAACAAATAATCTTTCAGGAAAAACTGAACATTTGCTATCTAACTGAGAGTCTCCTCATTGAAAACATCCGAAGTTCTTCAAAGGTAAATTATTTTATTTGAATGGTTCTGGTTTTTGTGAAAATGTTGCCTGCTGAATGCTAACGCTAAATGCTAATGCTAGCTATCAATAGCTATCAATACTGCTACACAAATGCTAGTTTTGCTATGGTTGAGAAGCATATTTTTAAAAATCTGAGATGACAGTGTTGTTAACAAAAGGCTAAGCTTGAGAGCTAGCATATTGATTTCATTTCATTTGCGATTTTCATGAATAGTTAACGTTGCGTTATGGTAATGAGCTTGAGGCTGTATTCACGATCCCGGATCCGGGATGGCTCGCCGCAAGAAGTTAACACACACACACACAGAGGTCTCCTGAAGAGGAGACCTTACAGCTTATCATAAGATCATGTATTAACACTATAAGGCCTTGGTTTAAACCCCTTTACCTCGAACCAGGGCCATGATGAAGTTACTTCTGGGATTTTTTGTTACCTGTTAGAGGACGGCCCTCTTTGACCACTGAGCTGGAGGACATTGGTCAATACCCTGTAAGTCAAGACAGTACCATATCTGTGCTGCAGCAGAGGTGTCCTCGATGACGCTGATGGACCGGGGCAGATCCTCCTTGGTGACCTCAATGGTCTGATGTCAATGTTCTGACTCCATCAAACAGAATGCCTACGAAAACGGCAACTGGAGTGTAGGTTATCATTCAACATGAAGGTCACCCGAGGAGGAAAGGCAGGAGAGGTAGAAAGAGGTAGAGGTAGAAAGAGTAGAGGAGCTGTAGAGAGAGGAAAGGTAGAGAGAGGAAACAAGAGGTAGAGAGGAGAGGTAGAGAGGAGAGGTAGAGAGAGGGAAGGAAAGGTAGAGAGGAGAGGAAACGAGAGGTAGAGGGGAGAGGTGGAGAGGTAGAGAGGTCAGAGGTAGAGAGGTCAGAGGTAGAGAGGTCAGAGGTAGAGAGGTCAGAGGTAGAGAGGTCAGAGGTAGAGAGGTCAGAGGTAGAGAGGTCAGAGGTAGAGAGGTCAGAGGTAGAGAGGTCAGAGGTAGAAAGGTCAGAGGTAGAAAGGTCAGAGAGAGAGATGAGAGGAGAGGGGAGATCTCGGTGGATAGGTAGAGAGAGGAGGGGTAGAGAGGGCAGAGTTAGAGGGGAGAGGAGAGAGGTAGAGAGTATAGCTTTTACACCTGCATTGTTTGCTGTTTGGGGTTTTAGGCTGGGTTTCTGTACAGCACTTTGAGATATCAGCTGATGTACGAAGGGCTATATAAATACATTTGATTTGATTTGAGGAGAGGTAGAGAGAGGAGTGGAGAGGTGGAGAAAGGAGAGGAGAGAGAGATAGGAGAGGAGAGGAGAGAGGTGAGGAGAGGAGGAGAGAAGAGGAGAGGAAGCCCTTGAATTGATAGGATAGGAGCGGTAGAGTGGAGATGAGAGGTAGAGGGAGGAAAGGAGTGGTAGAGAGAGAGGGAGGAGAGGAGAGGAGAGAGGAGAGGAGAGGAGAGGAGAGAGAGAGGAGAGGAGAGGAGAGGAGGAGAGGAGAGGAGAGGAGAGAGAGAGAGGAGAGGAGAGGAGAGGAGAGGAGAGGAGAGGAGAGGAGAGGAAGCCCTTGAATTGATAGGATAGGATAGGAGCGGTAGAGTGGAGATGAGAGGTAGAGGGAGGAAAGGAGTGGTAGAGAGAGGAGAGGAGAGAGAGAAGTGGAGAGGAGTTAGAGAGAGGAGAGGAGTTAGAGAGAGGAGAGGAGTTAGAGAGAGGAGAGGAGTTAGAGAGAGGAGAGGAGTTAGAGAGAGGAGAGGAGTTAGAGAGAGGAGAGGAGTTAGGGAGAGGAGAGGAGAGGAGTTGAGGAGAGGAGAGGAGAGGAGAGGAGAGGAGAGGAGAGGAGGAGAGAGGAGAGGAGAGGAGAGGAGAGGAAGCTGGAGGTAAGGAGAGGTAGAGAAATGTTCATGACAGAATAAAGGATGGATGTGTAGGAAAGTAATGAAAATATGGGAGAATGGAAAGAAGATACATTGAAATGCAGAGAGCGAGCGAGAGAGATAAAGAGAGAGAGAGAGGGAGAGAGATACAGTGAGAAAGATAGAGATAAACAGTAGTGAAAGCCCAAGCAACCACAGACTTGGTTCTCTCAATGAGGCTGGTGACAGTCAGTGGAGGATGGTGGGAGGAGCTATAGGAGGATGGGCTCCTTGTAATGGGGTTTCCATATATTTAATGTGTTTGGTACTGTTCCATTTATTCCATTCCAGCCATTACAATGAACCTGCCCTCCTATAGCATCTCAGACCAGCCTCCAGTGGTGTGTGTGTGCGTGTGCGTGTGTGTGTGTGTGCTCCAGTGCATTGTTTTTGGCAGGAGCATCAGTGAACACGTAGATCTCAGAGGAGGGTGGCGCCACCGTGAGGGCCAGCTGGGAATTACAACACACACATCAGAGAGTCAGACCACACTGGGATCAAGTACTGGAACTCTATGGGAAATAACATATTCAGTCAAACTAACCAGCTTTGGCAGAGTTACTAAAACAGGCAACCACATTTCAAATGCAGACGTTCAAATTCAGCCTTCATATTGGGAATGTGAAAGTAACATTTGCTAATTAAATCAAACATATTTATTTTGCCCTTATATCAGCTGATATATAAAAGTGCTGTACAGAAACCCAGCCTAAAACCCCAAACAGCAAGCAATGCAGGTGTAGAAGCACGGTGGCTAGGAAAAACTCCCTAGAAAGGTCAAAACCTAGGAAGAAACCTAGAGAGGAACCAGGCTATGTGGGGTGGCCAGTCCTCTTCTGGCTGTGCCGGGTGGAGATTATAACAGAACATGTTCAAATGTTCATAAATTACCAGCTTGGTCAAATAATAGTAATCAGAGTGAACATGTCAGGGTTCCATAGCCGCAGGTAGAACAGTTGAGAGTTGAGAGAGTGGAACCGGCCAGGCAGAGACAGCAAGGGCGGTCCGTTGCCCCTTTCCTTTCACCTTCACACTCCTGGGCCAGACTACACTCAATCATAGGACCTACTGAAGAGATCAGTCTTCAATAAAGACTTAAAGGTTGAGACCGAGCCTGCGTCTCCTCACATAGGTAGGCAGAACATTCCATAACAATGGAGCTCTATAAGAGAAAACCCTGCCTCCAGCTATTTGCGTAGAAATTCTAGTGACATGGTAGAATATATTGCCCTGAATACATTCTACCATGCCCAGAAACCTGCTCCTCTTATTCTCTGTCCCCAACGCTCTAGGCGACCAGTTTTGATAGCCTTCAGCCGCACCCTCATACTACTCCTTCTCTGCTCCGCGGGTGATGTGGAGGTAAACCCAGGCCCTGCATGTCCCCAGGCACCCTCATTTGTTGACTTCTATGATCGAGAAAGCCTTGGTTTCATGCATGTCAACATCAGAAGCCTCCTCCCTAAGTTTGTTTTACTCACTGCTCTAGCACACTCTGCTAACCCTGATGTCCTTGCCGTGTCTGAATCCTGGTTCAGGAAGGCCACAAAAAATTCAGAGATTTCCATTCCCAACTATAACATCTTCCGTCAAGATAGAACTGCCAAAGGGGAGGAGTTGCAGTCTACTGCAGAGATAGCCTGCAAAGTAATGTCATACTTTCCAGGTCCATACCCAAACAGTTCGAACTTCTAATTTTGAAAATTACTCTCTCCAGAAATAAGTCTCTCACTGTTGCCGCCTGCTACCGACCCCCCTTAGCTCCCAGCTGTGCCCTGGACACCATTTGTGAATTGATCGCCCCCCATCTAGCTTCAGAGTTTGTTCTGTTAGGCGACCTAAACTGGGATATGCTTAACACCCCGGCAGTCCTACAATCGAAGCTAGATGCCCTCAATCTCACACAAATCATCAAGGAACCCACCAGGTACAACCCTAACTCAGTAAACAAGGGTACCCTCATAGACGTCATCCTGACCAACTGGCCCTCCAAATACACCTCCGCTGTCTTCAACCAGGATCTCAGCGATCACTGCCTCATTGCCTGTATCCGCCACGGAGCCACATTCAAACGACCACCCATCATCACTGTCAAACGCTCCCTAAAACACTTCTGTGAGCAGGCTTTTCTAATCGACCTGGCCCGGGTATCCTGGAAGGACATTGACCTCATCCCGTCAGTTGAGGATGCCTGGTCATTCTTTAAAAGTAACTTCCTCACCATTTTAGATAAGCATGCTCCGTTCAAAAAAATGCAGAACCAAGAACAGATACAGCCCTTGGTTCACTCCAGACCTGACTGCCCTCGACCAGCACAAAAACATCCTGTGGTGGACTGCAATAGCATCGAACAGTCCCCGCGATATGCAACTGTTCAGGGAAGTCAGGAACCAATACACGCAGTCAGTCAAGAAAGCTAAGGCCAGCTTCTTCAGGCAGAAGTTTGCATCCTGTAGCTCCAACTCCAAAAAGTTCTGGGACACTGTGAAGTCCATGGAGAACAAGAGCACCTCCTCCCAGCTGCCCACTGCACTGAGGCTAGGTAACACGGTCACCACCGATAAATCCATGATTATCGAAAACTTCAATAAGCATTTCTCAACGGCTGGCCATGCCTTCCGCCTGGCTACTCCAACCTCGGCCAACAGCTCCGCCCCCCCCGCAGCTCCTCGCCCAAGCCTCTCCAGGTTCTCCTTTACCCAAATCCAGATAGCAGATGTTCTGAAAGAGCTGCAAAACCTGGACCCGTACAAATCAGCTGGGCTTGACAATCTGGACCCTCTATTTCTGAAACTATCCGCCGTCATTGTCGCAACCCCTATTACCAGCCTGTTCAACCTCTCTTTCATATCGTCTGAGATCCCCAAGGATTGGAAAGCTGCCGCAGTCATCCCCCTCTTCAAAGGGGGAGACACCCTGGACCCAAACTGTTACAGACCTATATCCATCCTTCCCTGCCTATCTAAGGTCTTCGAAAGCCAAGTCAACAAACAGGTCACTGACCATCTCGAATCCCACCGTACCTTCTCCGCTGTGCAATCTGGTTTCCGAGCCGGTCACGGGTGCACCTCAGCCACACTCAAGGTATTAAACGATATCATAACCACCATCGATAAAAGACAGTACTGTGCAGCAGTCTTCATCGACCTTGCCAAGGCCTTCGACTCTGTCAATCACCATATTCTTATCGGCAGACTCAGTAGCCTCGGTTTTTCGGATGACTGCCTTGCCTGGTTCAGCAATTACTTTGCAGACAGAGTTCAGTGTGTCAAATCGGAGGGCATGCTGTCTGGTCCTCTGGCAGTCTCTATGGGGGTGCCACAGGATTCAATTCTCGGGCCGACTCTTTTCTCTGTATATATCAATGATGTTGCTCTTGCTGCGGGCGATTCCCTGATCCACCTCTACGCAGACGACACCATGCTATATACTTTCGGCCCGTCATTGGACACTGTGCTATCTAACCTCCAAACGAGCTTCAATGACATACAACACTCCTTCCGTGGCCTCCAACTGCTCTTAAACGCTAGTAAAACCAAATGCATGCTTTTCAACCGATCGCTGCCTGCACCCGCATGCCCGACTAGTATCACCACCCTGGATGGTTCCGACCTTGAATATGTGGACATCTAGAAGTACCTAGGTGTCTGGCTCGACTGCAAACACTCCTTCCAGACTCATATCAAACATCTCCAATCGAAAATCAACCAGACTAACTGTCACGTAAAGACCATGGAACAACACAATCCTGGAACAATACAAAAACAACCAGACTAACTGTCACGTAAAGACCATGGAACAACACAGTCCTGGAACAATACAAAAACAACCAGACTAACTGTCATGTAAAGACCATGGAACAACACAGTACTGTAACAAGGTAAAACAGGGCTCTCTTTTAAAATATATCCCAACAAGAATAACCTGTAGAAATACATGTTAAATACAATTAAATACACAAATAGACTACCAGTTACAGGAACAGAGTGGAGAATCATGGCTGTATCCTGACAACACAACATCAGGAACAGAGTGGAGAATCATGGCTGTATCCTGACAACCCAACATCAGGAACAGAGTGGAGAATCATGGCTGTATCCTGACAACCCAACATCAGGAACAGAGTGGAGAATCATGGCTGTATCCTGACAACACAACATCAGGAACAGAGTGGAGAATCATGGCTGTAGCCTGACAACACAACATCAGGAACAGAGTGGAGAATCATGGCTGTAGCCTGACAACACAACATCAGGAACAGAGTGGAGAATCATGGCTGTAGCCTGACAACACAACATCAGGAACAGAGTGGAGAATCATGGCTGTAGCCTGACAACACATCAGGAACAGAGTGGAGAATCATGGCTGTAGCCTGACAACACAACATCAGGTTACAGAGTGGAAAATCATGGATGTAGTCTGACAACACAACATCAGGAAGAGAGTGGAGAATCATGGATGTAGCCTGAAAACACAACATCAGGAACAGAGTGGAGAATCAGGGCTGTATCCTGACAACACAACATCAGGAACAGAGAGGAGAATCATGGCTGTAGCCTGACAACACAACATCAGGAACAGAGTGGAGAATCATGGCTGTAGCCTGACAACACAACATCAGGAACAGAGTGGAGAATCATGGATGTAGCCTTGTAGCGGTATTTCTTAAGAGAGGGGTAAAGAAAGATTTTGTTCGGGCGCCAGGCAGGTATTAACCCTGCCGAAAGGAAAAGAGTAGAATAGAGAGAGTACCACTACCAGACCCACACACATCAGCAGAAGAGACTGCCTAGAGTGTAGCCTGTTTACCAGATAGCCAGTGGAGAGAAAAAAAGAATACACAC
Source organism: Oncorhynchus gorbuscha (assembly GCF_021184085.1). Classification (NCBI taxonomy): domain Eukaryota; kingdom Metazoa; phylum Chordata; class Actinopteri; order Salmoniformes; family Salmonidae; genus Oncorhynchus; species Oncorhynchus gorbuscha. Next base: position 2,698,691 of record NC_060196.1, on the reverse strand, counting down.
CATATAAAACCCACATCACAGCACAGGGGTAACCCAAACAAGAATACCTCATACAATAATACTAATACTAATAATGGCAGAGCAATTCAACAGCAACTTCATACAAGAACGAACCCAGTCATCAACATAGGATTTGCAATAATCTGTATTATTTTCTAGTGGGTGAGTGCAGAGGGTATGAATGTGGGGGGTGTTCATCGACACAACAAAGGCCTTAAAAATGTCCACAGTCTTCTCGGCCACATGTCATTAGTACACCCCACCTCAATACAGTTCACATAATATACAGCTTGCAAGTAACCTACTAAAATGTCCATCCAAATACTTCTGGCAGGGAAATAATAGTCCAGCTCTAATGAACTTCAATGGGCAGTGCATTTAACAAATAGAGAGTCTGTTGCAGGGTAAAGCACTGGAATGAGAGCGAAGAGAAAGAGAGAGAAAAAGATTAATCTTAGCTGTGGTCTTCAGGCCTGCCGGTGTCTGACTGTTCGATGGTTAGTTGGTTTGTTTGTTAAAGCTTCGCAACAATGTTGCTACTAATCCATGCGATCCATAACGGGCGCGGTCCCAAACAAAAACAACCACGATCTAAAGTGATCACACCGATGATTGAGTTAAATGCTTTATAAACTACAAACGCTGAAAACAAACAAAACTTCTGCAGCACACACAATCAAACTGTCGCGCCACCCAAGAGCTCCTCCCCAAAGAGCTGAACGAGCTCTCTTTATTTCCTCATTCCTTACTGCTCATGCCCTCTTAAAGTGGCAGCGCACGGTGAAGGATCCGAGCAGATTTCGCCACACTCCTCCCCCCATGAAAAAACAATGCCTGTAGAAACAGAGAGGATGCAGGCATTGACAGGTTCATGTTCCTGCTACACAAAACCAGGGAAGTCCTCCTCATCAGAGTCCTCCACGAAGAGGTCATGCAGGTGTTGCTTTTGCCTGCGATCCAGCTCTTCTGCCGTAGGGTAGCAGGGCTTTAGGTCAACAACATGTACTGTCCTGACATCTTCCCCAGTGTCCTCCAAACAGACCAAGTAGTTCACTGGTCCCAACTGCTGCACTACACGATATGGACCTTTCCATCTCGAAGCTAGCTTGGCAGTGAACTTCTTAGACGCCTTTGACAGATGATGTGAACGTACCCAGACACGAGACTGGGGTGGAAAACACACGTCTCGTCTATGTTTGTCATAGTTTCTCAGCTGTCGTTGTTTGGCTTTGGTTTTGCTGGCCTCCACTCTGGCTAGCAAGGTGTGGTGGTGTTGTACGGCATCAAACGCTGGGCAGTCAGGTGAAACATTCGAACTTTGCAAGACCCTGTCCATCGGACCTTTTAGTGGTCTTCCTAGGTGGAGTTCGGCAGGAGTGACCCCAGAAGTCTCCTGCACGGCAGAGTTCAGTGCAAAGCGAAATTCAGAGAGATGCTGATCCCACCTTGTGTGCTGATCCCCCACGAATGAAGCAATCATCCCCTTCAGGGTTCGGTTTACCCTCTCTGTCAGGTTGGTCTGAGGATGATAGGCTGTGGTCAACTTGGCAATTACACCCTAGTAGGTACAGAGCTCTTTGTAGATTCCTGATATGAACTGCGGACCTCGGTCAGAGAGGATTTGGTCTGGAATTCCAAATCTGGTAAAAACCTCCCTTCGCAAAATTAGAGCAATGGCTGATGCAGTAGCTTTGGAGGGGAAACAACTCAACCCAGTGTGTGTAGTAGTCCACTACCACCAATAAAAATTCATTCCGTGTCCCCCGGCTGGGAGGAAAAGGTCCCGTGAGGTCAATTCCCAACATTTCATTTGGATGGTTCACCACGGTCTGCTGCATTTTCCCGGCAGGTCTGCCAATGTCTGGTTTGTATTTCTGGCAGACTTCACACTGCTGTACAAACCTCCGGGTATCAACCCACATTCCTGCCCAGTAAACCACCTCTTGTAGTCTTCAATGGGTTTTAAAAACTCCAAGATGGCCACTCATGGGATTGGCATGATAAGCTTGGATTCTCTGGTCACACAATGTAGAGGGAATGAAGACGCGATAATGGGTGCTGTGTATTCCATCTCCTCTTGGAGTTTTTCGATACACTTTATCCTGAATTATGCTATACTTATCATTGAAGCGACTCTTGGAGTCTTCTTCAGACAGACTCTTGTGGATCGCCATGATGGCAGCATCCTTCTGCTGTGCTCTCCATACACTCATCATCCAGAGGAAAGGAATCATCCAGACATTTAGCGGTAGTATAAGTACTGCACAAGGGAGGACAAACATTGGCAGTCTCTGTAATCTGAGAAAGGGCATCTGGTACAACGTTCAGTTTTCCTTTGCGATACTCAATGATGAAGTCAAACTTCTGCAGTCTGATAGACCAGCGAATAAGACGGCTGTTGGTCTTGCCTGATGCCAGAACCCACTGCAGAGCAGCATGGTCTGTGACAACGGTGAAGATCTTTGCCTCCAAGTAGTAGCTCCATTTCTCCAAAGCCCAGACCACAGCGAGGCACTCCCTTTCAGTCGTTGAATAATTCCTCTCGGCTGAATTAAGGGTGCGACTTGCATAGGCAAGAACTTCTTCTGTTCCACGTCCTGTTTGTTGAGCCAAGACTGCTCCAAGTCCTGTTTGACTTGCATCCGTGTACACAATGAAATGAGCATTCAGGTTAGGATGTCCAAGCACTGGAGGAGTAATTAGACTATTTTTGAGTGCTTCAAATGCACCTTGGCATGCAGGAGTCCATTGGAATTTCACACCTTTAAGGTGGTTGAGAGGTTCAGCTACCTTTGAAAAATCAGGCACAAACCTGTGGTACCATCCAGCCATACCCAGAAACAGCTGAACAGCCTTGAGGGATGTGGGAATGGGGAATTCCTGCACGGCTGCAACTTTGGCTGGATCTGCATGGATGCCTTCAGCATTAACCACATGACCAAGGAACTTGAGTTCTGGCAGACAGAAACGACACTTCTTCAAGTTCAAGGTCAAACCTGCAGCCTTTAGTCTGTCGAAGACGGACTGAATGTCTTGCAAATGATCCGCAACAGAGGAGGAGTAGATTATGATGTCATCCAGATACACGAGACAATTTCTACCCCTTAGATCTCCCAGGACAGTCTCCATCAACCGTTGGAAGGTTGCTGGAGCATTCTTCAAACCAAAAGGCATGACTTTGAAGGAGTACAAACCAGCAGGGGTGACAAAGGCAGTCTTGTCCTGACTAGCGGGATCCATTGAAACCTGCCAATAGCCACTGTTCAGATCCAGATTACTAAAAATGGATGCTCCTGCCAGAGATTCCAGTATGTCATTTATGTTTGGTAGAGGGCAGGCATCGCTTTCTGTTATGGCATTTGGCTTCCTGTAGTCCACACAGAATCGATATCCACCATCTTTCTTAAGAATCAGGACAACCGGAGAAGCCCATCCGGAAAAAGAAGGTTCCACAATTCCATTCTCCAACATGCATTTGAGCTGTTCATTGAGAATTTCCAGTTTGGCGGGGGACAGCCTGTAGGGACGCTGCTTAATGGGGACCTCATGCCGGGTATAGATTTTGTGTTTGAAGACGGTTGTACGGCCAAGTGTAAGAGTACAGACCTCACTGTTCACGTCCAACATCTGGGAGAGCTGCCACCTTTCATCATCCGACAGATATGCCTGTTCCACTGCTTGTTTGATGTAGAAATCCGCATCAGGTTTGTTTTTGCTCTCGGATAGAAGGGGGGGTACGGCGGTAATCAGGGTGATAGTTGGGTTCTCAGACTTCACTGGTGGAGCATGTTTTTGTCTTTGTCTCTTTATATTTTCTCTGTCTCTGACTTGACCTTGTCCGGACTCTGCATAATGTAGCAGGCTCCAACCTGAAATCAGTGCATTACCAGGTTGAATTGGATGAGGCTGGGAATAGTCAGAGTGTAGCCGATAGGAGGGTTCGGACATAGAGATGGTCAGTCCACTGAAGAACAGGACGTCTAGGCCAAGGACTACAGCAAATGCAAGGCTTGAATCTGCAAGTATTGCCACAGGATGGTTAATAGTCTCACCATGCAGTTTTATTATTATACTAATCCAGCCCAAGGGGGTGGTAGATTCTCCATTGGCCAAGTACAATGGTCCCTCCCATGTTCGTAGCTCCTCATGAGGTAATGCCATGTTCTGCCACAGGGCCTCTTGCATCAGGGTGTAAGATGCCCCTGTGTCGATCATGGCCTTCCCTCTCCAGTTCCTAACAGTCAGAGGAACCAATAGTTGTTGCGGAATAGGAATAAGACCGCTAGCTGTGCTGTCTAAAGGCTTCATGGTGGGAATTAAGGCTGACCCAATTGTATGCAAGCCACCACGCCTGTGTAGACTTTCAGTCTTCGGTCCTTTCTGACCTTTTACTGAATCCTGATGCTGGACATAGAGCGGGCAAGAATCTGGAGGATGTTGGACTTTACACCTCCAACACATAACTGGACTTTTGTCCTGGATCTTGGGTACAAATATCTGAGACGGTTTAGCCCCAGGAGAGTTATGGGTATACTGGGATGAGGGAACAGTGTTTTTAGTTTGGAGGTGGTGCTTCCAGTCCTTCTCAAACTGAGTCCCAAGACGCACCAGATCATCCACATTTTGCACACGTTCTCGAAGTTGACTTGCAAGCCGGGGAACCATGTTCTTAAGGAGTTTGACCATCTCCTGCTCAGTAATGTCAGCCTTCCATCTCCTACATAGAACTCGATAGGAGAAGGCAAAGTCCCGTATTGGCTCTGCTTCACCCTGGACTCTGTTACGAACACGTTCCGCCAGTTCATCCCCATAGTCCTCTGAAAGGAAGGCTAAGAGGAATATTTTTTGAAACACCTCCCAGGTTGACACATGTTCACGGGCTATCTCCCACCAGTCTCTTGCTGTACCATAGAGAACACTGCGGAGGGTGGCAAGAACCTCCAAGTCAGTAAGGGGCTGGATAGAAAGAAAATCATTACACTTAGCTAAGAAAAACAGTGGATCAACATCATCTTCTGGACTTCCAAAAGTGGGGAAAAGTAGTTTTATAGGGAGGGAGCGCTCTATAGGAGGCATGACAGTGGCAGAGGGAGTTCTGTTGTTTAACAATATCTTCAGAGGGGTTTTTGTAGTGCTACCTGTTCCTATTCCATTACTGGCCAAGCCAGTGGCAGAGGTAAAACCTGAGGGAGGTGCAGAAGATTTGTCCAGAAGGGAAAAGCACTGCATTACCTCCTGGTGCAGCCCTTCCAGTTGAAGGTCTGTGGCCTTCTGTGCTTTTTCCATCTCATTAACAGTGTCCTTTTGAGTCTGTTCAATCAAAAATCGTAGTTCCCCTGTGAGAGAGTTCTTCATGTCCTCCATAACTTCCTTCAGATAAGAACATACTCCCTTCACAACAGAGGCCGACTCCTCTGCCCTCTTTTTTTGTTCCTCCTCAAGAAAGATTATGACTTGATGATGGTTAGTTTCCATTTGTGTTTTGAACCGGTGCAGTTTTCCTTGAATATCCTGCTTCAGAGAATCTTGCAAATATTTCTGTCTCTGAACAATTTGTTGTTGGTTTTTCTCCATTTGACAGGGAAGGTAATCCAACCTCCTCTGCACATCTGTCTGATGAGCCTCCACACATTCACTGAGTTTGCGAATGGCATTCTCCTGCATTGTCAAACTTTGATTGGTGTGTGTCCATTGATGTTCCAGTTGTCCAGTGATCACAGAGACACCTCTCCCAGTCTCTCTGGACAGGGTAACCGGAAGGGTTTGAGGGGAGGGTAATGGTGGAGATGTTATAGGTGAGCCAGAAGCCTGGGGATTAGGGGCAGTGCTATCCAACTCCATTAGGTCATCGAGTCCTTCCACAATGAAAGAATCCCGAACATGATTACCGTCAGGTGTGTCCACATTGACACAGTATGGGGTTCCAACAAAAGACATTATTCAACCTTGTGTGGATGGTGTCATGGGTGTTTCTCTTCAAGTCCCTGTTCGGGCGCCAATTCTGTAGCGGTATTTCTTAAGAGAGGGGTAAAGAAAGATTTTGTTCGGGCGCCAGGCAGGTATTAACCCTGCCGAAAGGAAAAGAGTAGAATAGAGAGAGTACCACTACCAGACCCACACACATCAGCAGAAGAGACTGCCTAGAGTGTAGCCTGTTTACCAGATAGCCAGTGGAGAGAAAAAAAGAATACACACCATATAAAACCCACATCACAGCACAGGGGTAACCCAAACAAGAATACCTCATACAATAATACTAATACTAATAATGGCAGAGCAATTCAACAGCAACTTCATACAAGAACGAACCCAGTCATCAACATAGGATTTGCAATAATCTGTATTATTTTCTAGTGGGTGAGTGCAGAGGGTATGAATGTGGGGGGTGTTCATCGACACAACAAAGGCCTTAAAAATGTCCACAGTCTTCTCGGCCACATGTCATTAGTACACCCCACCTCAATACAGTTCACATAATATACAGCTTGCAAGTAACCTACTAAAATGTCCATCCAAATACTTCTGGCAGGGAAATAATAGTCCAGCTCTAATGAACTTCAATGGGCAGTGCATTTAACAAATAGAGAGTCTGTTGCAGGGTAAAGCACTGGAATGAGAGCGAAGAGAAAGAGAGAGAAAAATATTAATCTTAGCTGTGGTCTTCAGGCCTGCCGGTGTCTGACTGTCCGATGGTTTGTTGGTTTGTTTGTTAAAGCTTCGCAACAATGTTGCTACTAATCCATGCGATCAATAACGGGCGCGGTCCCAAACAAAAACAACCAGGATCTAAAGTGATCACACCGATGATTGAGTTAAATACTGTATAAACTACAAACTATATGTCATGTATTGTCATATATTGTCATGTCTTGTCCCTGTGCTTTCTCTTCTATTCGTTTCCCCCTGCTGGTCTTATTAGGTTTCTTTCCCTCTCTATCCCTCTCTCTCTCTATCGTTCCGTTCCTGCTCCCAGCTGTTCCTCATTCACCTAACGACCTCGTTTACTCTTTCACACCTGTCCCCTATTTTGCCCTCTGATTAGGTCTCTATTTCTGTCTCGGTTTCTGCCTCTGTCCTTGTCGGATTCTTGTTTGCTGTTAGCTGTGTTCTTGTTCCGTCCTGTCGTGTTTTGCCTTATCATCAGATGCTGCATGTGAGCAGGTGTCTCTGTCAGCTACGGCCCGCGCCTACCCGAAGGAACCTGCAGTCTGTTGCCGCTTATCCTGCAATTCCCCTCTACAACTAGAGGATTTCTGTTATCACCGTTTAGAAATTTCCTGTAAAGGATTGAGGATTATGTTATTTCTGTTTGGACTTAAATAAACTCAGTTTCTGTTAAGTCGCTTTTGGGTCCTCACTCACCTGCATAACAGAAGAATCCGACCAAGAATGGACCCAGCGACTACGGATCCTCGCAACTCAGCCGTCGAGATCCAGGGAGCAATGCTCGGCAGACACGAGCAGGAATTGTCTGCTGCTCGGCATGCCGTTGAGACCCTGGCCGCTCAGGTCTCCGACCTCTCAAGACAGTTTCACAATCTCCGTCTCGATCCACCAGCTACTTCCCGGGCTTCCGGTTCTCCGGAACCCAGAATTAATAACCCACCGTGTTACTCTGGGCAGCCCACTGAATGCCGCTCGTTTCTCACCCAGTGTGATATTGTGTTCTCTCTCCAGCCCAACAGATACTCAAGGGGTAGAGCTCGTATCGCCCACGTCATATCTCTCCTTACTGGACGGGCTCGTGAGTGGGGCACGGTAATCTGGGAGGCAAGGGCTGAGTGTACTAACGAGTATCAGAACTTTAAAGAGGAGATGATACGGGTTTTTGATCGTTCAGTTTTTGGGAAGGAGGCTTCCAGGGCCCTGGCTTCCCTATGTCAAGGTGATCGATCCATAACGGATTACTCTATAGAGTTTCGCACTCTTGCTGCCTCCAGTGACTGGAACAAGCCGGCGTTGCTCGCTCGTTTTCTGGAGGGACTCCATGCTGAGGTTAAGGATGAGATTCTCTCCCGGGAGGTTCCTTCCAGCGTGGATTCTTTGATTGAACTCGCCATCCGCATAGAACGACGGGTAGATCTTCATCACCGAGCTCGTGGAAGAGAGCTCGCGTTAACAGTGTCCCCCCTCTCCGCATCACTACCATCTCCCCCCACTGGCTCAGGTGTTGAGCCCATGCAGCTGGGGGGTATTCGCATCTCGACTAAGGAGAGGGAACGGAGAATCACCAACCGCCTCTGTCTCTATTGCGGTTCCGCTGGACATTTTGTCATTTCATGTCCAGTAAAAGCCAGAGCTCATCAGTAAGCGGAGGGCTACTGGTGAGCGCTACTACTCAGGTCTCTCCATCAAGATCCTGTACTACCTTGTCGGTCCATCTACGCTGGACCGGTTCGGCAGCTTCCTGCAGTGCCTTGATAGACTCTGGGGCTGAGGGCTGTTTTATGGACGAAGCCTGGGCTAGGGAACATGACAATCCTCTCAGACAGTTAGGGGAGCCCACGGCCATGTTCGCCTTGGATGGTAGTCCTCTCCCCAGTATATTATGTGAAACACTACCTTTAACCCTCACAGTATCTGGTAACCATAGTGAGACCATTTCTTTTTTGATTTTTCTTTCACCTTTTACACCTGTTGTTTTGGGTCATCCCTGGCTAGTGTGTCATAATCCTTCTATTAATTGGTCTAGTAATTCTATCCTATCCTGGAACGTTTCTTGTCATGTGAAATGTTTAATGTCTGCTATCCCTCCTGTTTCTTCTGTCCCCTCTTCACAGGAGGAACCTGGTGATTTGACAGGGGTGCCGGAGGAATATCATGATCTGTGCACGGTCTTCAGTCGGTCCAGGGCCACCTCCCTTCCTCCTCACCGGTCGTATGATTGTAGTATTGATCTCCTTCCGGGGACCACTCCCCCCCGGGGTAGACTATACTCTCTGTCGGCTCCCGAACGTAAGGCTCTCGAAGATTATCTGTCTGTTGCTCTCGACGCCGGTACCGTTGTGCCTTCTTCCTCTCCCGCCGGAGCGGGGTTTTTTTTTGTTAAGAAAAAGGACGGTACCCTGCGCCCCTGCGTGGATTATCGAGGGTTGAATGACATAACGGTTAAGAATCGTTATCCGCTTCCCCTTATGTCGTCAGCCTTCGAGATTCTGCAGGGAGCCAGGTTTTTTACTAAGTTGGACCTTCGTAACGCTTACCATCTCGTGCGCATCAGGGAGGGGGACGAGTGGAAAACGGCGTTTAACACTCCGTTAGGGCATTTTGAATACCGGGTTCTGCCGTTCGGTCTCGCTAATGCTCCAGCTGTCTTTCAGGCATTAGTGAATGATGTACTGAGAGACATGCTGAACATCTTTGTTTTCGTTTACCTTGACGATATCCTGAATTTTTCACCGTCACTCCAGATTCATGTTCAGCACGTTCGACGTGTTCTCCAGCGCCTTTTAAAGAATTGTCTTTATGTGAAGGCTGAGAAGTGCGCTTTTCATGTCTCCTCCGTCACATTTCTCGGTTCTGTTATTTCCGCTGAAGGCATTCAGATGGATCCCGCTAAGGTCCATGCTGTCAGCGATTGGTCCGTTTCCGCCCAGGGAGCTTTTGATCTCCTCAAGAAGCGTTTTACATCCGCTCCTATCCTTGTTACTCCTGACGTCACTAAACAATTCATTGTCGAGGTTGACGCGTCAGAGGTGGGTGTGGGAGCCATTCTGTCCCAGCGCTCCCATTCTGACGATAAGGTCCATCCTTGCGCGTATTTTTCTCATCGCCTGTCGCCGTCGGAACGTAACTATGATGTGGGAAACCGCGAACTGCTCGCCATCCGCTTAGCCCTAGGCGAATGGCGACAGTGGTTGGAGGGGGCGACCGTTCCTTTTGTCGTTTGGACTGACCATAAGAACCTTGAGTACATCCGTTCTGCCAAACGACTCAATGCGCGTCAGGCTCGTTGGGCGTTGTTTTTCGCTCGTTTCGAGTTCGTGATTTCTTATCGTCCGGGCACTAAGAACACCAAGCCTGATGCTTTATCCCGTCTCTTCAGTTCTTCTGTAGCCTCTACCGACCCCGAGGGGATTCTCCCTGAGGGGCGTGTTGTCGGGTTGACTGTCTGGGGAATTGAGAGACAGGTAAAGCAAGCACTCACTCACACTCCGTCGCCGCGCGCTTGTCCTAGTAACCTTCTTTTCGTTCCCGTTTCTACTCGTCTGGCCATTCTTCAGTGGGCTCACTCTGCCAAGTTAGCTGGCCACCCCGGCGTTCGGGGCACGCTTGCTTCTATTCGCCAGCGGTTTTGGTGGCCTACTCAGGAGCGTGAAACGCGCCGTTTCGTGGCTGCTTGTTCGGACTGCCCGCAGACTAAGTCAGGTAACTCTCCTCCTGCCGGTCGTCTCAGACCGCTTTCCATTCCCTCTCGACCATGGTCTCACATCGCCTTAGACTTTATTACCGGTCTGCCTTCGTCAGCGGGGAAGACTGTTATTCTAACGGTTGTCGATAGGTTCTCTAAGGCAGCTCATTTTATTCCCCTCACTAAGCTTCCTTCCGCTAAAGAGACGGCACAAATCATCATTGAGAATGTGTTCAGAATTCATGGCCTTCCGTTAGACGCCGTTTCGGACAGAGGTCCGCAATTCACGTCTCAGTTTTGGAGGGAGTTTTGTCGTTTGATTGGGGCTTCCGTCAGTCTCTCTTCCGGTTTTCATCCCCAGTCTAACGGTCAAGCAGAACGGGCCAATCAGACTATTGGTCGCATCTTACGCAGTCTTTCCTTTCGAAACCCTGCGTCTTGGGCAGAACAGCTCCCCTGGGCAGAATACGCTCACAACTCGCTTCCTTCGTCTGCGACCGGGCTATCTCCTTTTCAGAGTAGCCTTGGGTACCAGCCCCCTCTGTTCTCGTCCCAGCTCGCCGAGTCCAGCGTTCCCTCCGCTCAGGCTTTTGTCCAACGTTGTGAGCGCACCTGGAAGAGGGTCAGGTCTGTACTTTGCCGTTATAGGGCGCAGACTGTGAGAGCCGCCAATAAGCGTCGGACTAAGAGTCCTAGGTATTGTCGCGGTCAGAGAGTATGGCTCTCCACTCGTAACCTTCCCCTTACGACAGCTTCTCGCAAATTGACCCCGCGGTTCATTGGTCCGTTCCGTATTTCTCAGGTCGTTAATCCTGTCGCAGTGCGACTTCTTCTTCCGCGACATCTTCGTCACGTCCACCCAGTCTTCCATGTCTCCTGTGTCAAGCCTTTTCTTCGCGCCCCCGTTCGTCTCCCCCCCCCGTCCTTGTCGAGGGCGCACCTATCTACAGGGTCCGGAAGATTATGGACATGCGTTCTCGGGGACGTGGTCACCAGTACTTAGTGGATTGGGAGGGGTACGGTCCTGAGGAGAGGAGTTGGGTTCCATCTCGGGACGTGCTGGACCATTCGTTGATCGATGATTTCCTCCGTTGCCGCCAGGGTTCCTCCTCGAGTGCGCCAGGAGGCACTCGGTGAGTGGGGGGGTACTGTCATGTATTGTCATATATTGTCATGTCTTGTCCCTGTGCTTTCTCTTCTATTCGTTTCCCCCTGCTGGTCTTATTAGGTTTCTTTCCCTCTCTCTATCCCTCTCTCTCTCTATCGTTCTGTT
>NC_060196.1:2669567-2682067 GCF_021184085.1 Oncorhynchus gorbuscha | reverse complement strand
ATGTAGTACAGAGTACAGGTAATGATTCTCCATTTGACAGGATGTATTACAGAGTACAGGTGATGATTCTCCATTTGACAGGATGCAGTACAGAGTACTGGTGATGATTCTCCATTTGACAGGATGTAGTACAGAGTACAGGTGATGATTCTCCATTTGACAGGATGCAGTACAGAGTACTGGTGATGATTCTCCATTTGACAGGATGTAGTACAGAATACAGGTAATGATTCTCTATTTGACAGGATGTAGTACAGAGTACAGGTGATGATTCTCCATTTGACAGGAAGTAGTACAGAGTACAGGTGATGATTCTCCATTTGACAGGATGTAGTACAGAGTACAGGTGATGATTCTCCATTTGACAGGATGTAGTACAGAGTACAGGTAATGATTCTCCATTTGACAGGATGTAGTACAGAGTACAGGTGATGATTCTCCATTTGACAGGATGTAGTACAGAGTGCAGGTGATGATTCTCCATTTGACAGGATGTAGTACAGAGTACAGGTGATGATTCTCCATTTGACAGGATGTAGTACAGAGTACAGGTGATGATTCTCCATTTGACAGGATGTAGTACAGAGTACAGGTGATGATTCTCCATTTGACAGGATGTAGTACAGAGTACAGGTGATGATTCTCCATTTGACAGGATGCCGTACAGAGTACAGGTAATGATTCTCCATTTGACAGGATGTAGTACAGAGTACAGGTGATGATTCTCCATTTGACAGGATGTAGTACAGAGTACAGGTGATGATTCTCTATTTGACAGGATGTAGTACAGAGTACAGGTAATGATTCTCCATTTGACAGGATGTAGTACAGAGTACAGGTGATGATTCTCCATTTGACAGGATGTAGTACAGAGTACAGGTGATGATTCTCCATTTGACAGGATGTAGTACAGAGTACATGTGATGATTCTCCATTTGACAGGATGTGATATTTTATTCCAGTCTTACGAACAGGGATCACTTAATGTTGTTGTATCACTTGGTGTTATGCAGGTGAATGAGGACCCAAAAGCGACTTGGCGAAAACAGAGTCTTTATTCCAGTAAAGGAAATATGCAATACTCCTAGACAAATCGGAGCGGTAAACAAAGCATAAAAAACAATTCCACTCGTAATGACGAGGACAGACTGGAGACTCGACCATAAACTGTAGGTTGCCTCGGGAAGGCACAGACCGTAGCAGACTCAGACACCTGCTCACCACGCAGCATCTGAGGGAAACACGACACGACAGGGCGAGACAAAGACACAGCACGGTGAACAATATACAAGGATCCGACAGGACAGAAACGGAAGACAAGGGGATAAATAGGGACTCTAATCAGAGGGCAAGATACGGAACAGGTGTGGAAAGATTAGATGATTGATTAGGGGAATAGGAACAGCTGGGAGCAGGAACGGAACGATAGAGAGAGGAGAGAGAGGGAGGGGGAGAGAGAGGGATAGAAAAAGGGAACGAACCTAATAAGACCAGCAGGGGGAAAACGAACAGAAGGGAAAGCATAATGACAAGACAATATAAGACAAAACATGACAGTACCCCCCCACTCACCGAGCGCCTCCTGGCGCACTCGAGGAGGAATCCTGGTGGCAACGGAGGAAATCATCAATCAGCGAACGGTCCAGCACGTCCCGAGACGGGACCCAACTCCTCTCCTCAGGACCGTAACCCTCCCAATCCACTAAGTATTGGTGACCCCGTCCCCGAGAACGCATGTCCATGATATTACGTACCTTGTAAATAGGTGCGCTCTCGACAAGGACGGGGGGGAAGACGAACGGGGGTGCGAAGAAAGGGCTTGACACAGGAGACATGGAAGACAGGATGGACGCGACGAAGATGTCGCGGAAGAAGCAGTCGCACAGCGACAGGACTGACGACCTGGGAGACACGGAACGGACCAATGAACCGCGGAGTCAACTTACGAGAAACTGTCGTAAGAGGAAGGTTGCGAGTGGAAAGCCACACTCTCTGGCCGCAACAATACCTAGGACTCTTAATCCTACGTTTATTGGCGGCTCTCACAGTCTGTGCCCTGTAACGGCAAAGTGCAGACCTCACCCTCCTCCAGGTGCGCTCACAACGTTGGACAAACGCTTGAGCGGAGGGAACGCTGGACTCGGCAAGCTGGGATGAGAACAGAGGAGGCTGGTAACCCAGACTACTCTGAAACGGAGATAACCCGGTAGCAGACGAAGGAAGCGAGTTGTGAGCGTATTCTGCCCAGGGGAGCTGTTCTGCCCAAGACGCAGGGTTTCTAAAAGAAAGGCTGCGTAGTATGCGACCAATCGTCTGATTGGCCCTCTCTGCTTGACCGTTAGACTGGGGATGAAACCCGGAAGAGAGACTGACGGACGCACCAATCAAACGACAGAACTCCCTCCAAAACTGTGACGTGAATTGCGGGCCTCTGTCTGAAACGGCGTCTAACGGGAGGCCATGAATTCTGAACACATTCTCGATGATGATTTGTGCCGTCTCCTTAGCGGAAGGAAGTTTAGCGAGGGGAATGAAATGTGCCGCCTTAGAGAACCTATCGACAACCGTAAGAATCACAGTCTTCCCCGCAGACAAAGGCAGACCGGTAATGAAGTCTAGGGCGATGTGAGACCATGGTCGAGAAGGAATGGGAAGCGGTCTGAGACGACCGGCAGGAGGAGAGTTACCTGACTTAGTCTGCGCGCAGTCCGAACAAGCAGCCACGAAACGGCGCGTGTCACGCTCCTGAGTAGGCCACCAGAAGCGCTGGCGAATAGAAGCAAGAGTACCTCGAACGCCAGGATGACCAGCTAACTTGGCAGAGCGAGCCCACTGAAGAACAGCCAGACGAGTAGAAACAGGAACGAAAAGAAGGTTACTAGGACAAGCGCGCGGCGACGCAGTGTGCGTGAGTGCTTGCTTAACCTGTCTTTCAATTCCCCAGACTGTCAACCCGACAACACGCCCATAAGGAAGAATCCCCTCGGGATCAGTAGAAGCCACAGAAGAACTAAAAAGACGGGATAAGGCATCAGGCTTGGTGTTCTTACTACCCGGACGGTAAGAAATCACAAACTCGAAACGAGCGAAAAACAACGCCCAACGAGCTTGACGAGCATTAAGTCATTTGGCAGAACGGATGTACTCAAGGTTCTTATGGTCTGTCCAAACGACAAAAGGAACGGTCGCCCCCTCCAACCACTGTCGCCATTCGCCTAGGGCTAAGCGGATGGCGAGCAGTTCGCGGTTACCCACATCATAGTTGCGTTCAGATGGCGACAGGCGATGAGAAAAATAAGCGCAAGGATGAACCTTATCATCAGACTGGAAGCGCTGGGATAGAATGGCTCCCACGCCTACCTCTGAAGCGTCAACCTCGACAATGAATTGTCTAGTGACGTCAGGAGTAACGAGGATAGGAGCGGACGTAAAATGTTCTTTTAGAAGATCAAAAGCTCCCTGGGCGGAACCGGACCACTTAAAACACGTCTTGACAGAAGTAAGAGCTGTGAGAGGGGCAGCAACTTGACCGAAATTACGAATGAAACGCCGATAGAAATTAGCGAAACCTAGAAAGCGCTGCAACTCGACACGTGACCTTGGAACGGGCCACTCACTGACAGCTTGGACCTTTGCGGAATCCATCTGAATGCCTTCAGCGGAAATAACAGAACCGAGAAAAGTAACGGAGGAGACATGAAAAGAGCACTTCTCAGCCTTCACGTAGAGACAATTCTCTAAAAGGCGCTGGAGTACACGTTGAACGTGCTGAACATGAATCTCGAGTGACGGTGAAAAAAATCAGGATATCGTCAAAGTAGACAAAAACAAAGATGTTCAGCATGTCTCTCAGAACATCATTAACTAATGCCTGAAAAACAGCTGGCGCATTGGCGAGACCAAACGGCAGAACCCGGTATTCAAAATGCCCTAACGGAGTGTTAAACGCCGTTTTCCACTCGTCCCCCTCTCTGATGCGCACGAGATGGTAAGCGTTACGAAGGTCCAACTTAGTAAAGCACCTGGCTCCCTGCAGAATCTCGAAGGCTGATGACATAAGGGGAAGCGGATAACGATTCTTAACCGTTATGTCATTCAGCCCTCGATAATCCACGCAGGGGCGCAGAGTACCGTCCTTCTTCTTAACAAAAAAAAACCCCGCCCCGGCCGGAGAGGAAGAAGGCACTACGGTACCGGCATCAAGAGACACAGACAAATAATCCTCGAGAGCCTTACGTTCGGGAGCCGACAGAGAGTATAGTCTACCCCGAGGAGGAGTGGTCCCCGGAAGGAGATCAATACTACAATCATACGACCGGTGAGGAGGAAGGGAGTTGGCTCGGGACCGACTGAAGACCGTGCGCAGATCATGATATTCCTCCGGCAGTCCTGTCAAATCGCCAGGTTCCTCCTGAGAAGTGGGGACAGAAGAAACGGGAGGGATAGCAGACATTAAACACTTCACATGACAAGAAACGTTCCAGGATAGGATAGAATTACTAGACCAATTAATAGAAGGATTATGACATACTAGCCAGGGATGACCCAAAACAACAGGTGTAAAAGGTGAACGAAAAATCAAAAAAGAAATAGTCTCACTGTGGTTACCAGATACTGTGAGGGTTAAAGGTAGTGTCTCATATCTGATACTGGGGAGATGACTACCATCTAAGGCGAACATGGGCGTAGGCTTCTCTAATTGTCTGAAAGGAATGTCATGTTTCCGAGCCCATGCTTCGTCCATAAAACAACCCTCAGCCCCAGAGTCTATCAAGGCACTGCATGTAGCACCCGAACCGGTCCAGCGTAGATGGACCGACATAGTAGTACAGGATCTAGATGGAGAGACCTGAGTAGTAGCGCTCACCAGTAGCCCTCCGCTTACTGATGAGCTCTGGCTTTTACTGGACATGAATTGACAAAATGTCCAGCAAGTCCGCAATAGAGGCACAGGCGGTTGGTGATCCTCCGTTCCCTCTCCTTAGTCGAGATGCGAATACCTCCCAGCTGCATGGGCTCAGTCTCTGAGCCAGAGGAGGGAGATGGTTGCGATGCGGAGCAGGGAAACACCGTTAACGCGAGCTCTCTTCCACGAGCTTGGTGACGAAGATCTACCCATCGTTCTATGCGGATGGCGAGAGCAATCAAAGAGTCCACACTGGAAGGAACCTCCCGGGAGAGAATCTCATCTTTAACCACTGCGTGGAGTCCCTCCAGAAAACGAGCGAGCAGCGCCGGCTCGTTCCAGTCACTAGAGGCAGCAAGAGTGCGAAACTCTATAGAGTAATCCGTTATGGATCGATCACCTTGGCATAGGGAAGCCAGGGCCCTAGAAGCCTCCCTACCAAAAACTGAACGGTCAAAAACCCGAATCATCTCCTCTTTAAAGTTCTGGTAATTGTTAGAACAATCAGCCCTTGCCTCCCAGATAGCTGTGCCCCACTCTCAAGCCCGGCCAGTAAGGAGTGAAATGACGTAAGCAACCCGAGCTCTCTCTCTAGAGTATGTGTTGGGTTGGAGAGAGAACACAATATCACACTGGGTGAGAAAGGAGCGGCACTCTGTGGGCTGCCCGGAGTAACAAGGTGGGTTATTAACCCTAGGTTCCGGAGGCTCGGCAGACCAGGAAGTAACAGGTGGCACGAGACGAAGAGTCTGGAACTTTCCAGAGAGGTCGGAAACCTGAGCGGCCAGGTTCTCCACGGCATGACGAGCAGCAGACAATTCCTGCTCGTGTCTGCCGAGCATGGCTCCTTGGATCTCGACGGCAGTGTTACGAGCGTCTGTAGTCGCTGGGTCCATTCTTTGGTCGGATCCTTCTGTTATGCAGGTGAATGAGGACCCAAAAGCGACTTGGCGAAAACAGAGTCTTTATTCCAGTAAAGGAAATATGCAATACTCCTAGACAAATCGGAGCGGTAAACAAAGCATAAAAAACAATTCCACTCGTAATGACGAGGACAGACTGGAGACTCGACCATAAACTGTAGGTTGCCTCGGGAAGGCACAGACCGTAGCAGACTCAGACACCTGCTCACCACGCAGCATCTGAGGGAAACACGACACGACAGGGCGAGACAAAGACACAGCACGGTGAACAATATACAAGGATCCGACAGGACAGAAACGGAAGACAAGGGGAGAAATAGGGACTCTAATCAGAGGGCAAGATACGGAACAGGTGTGGAAAGATTAGATGATTGATTAGGGGAATAGGAACAGCTGGGAGCAGGAACGGAACGATAGAGAGAGGAGAGAGAGGGAGGGGGAGAGAGAGGGATAGAAAAAGGGAACGAACCTAATAGGACCAGCAGGGGGAAAACGAACAGAAGGGAAAGCATAATGACAAGACAATATAAGACAAAACATGACACTTGGGTTGTTGAATTAAGAGTTAATTTCATTATGTTTTATGTTTGATTATATTTTGAACATGCTGTAGATTTGATGTCAACAACTCTGCAACATGGGTGGTGGATATCTCTTAATTGATGGTGAGATGTTTTAATAATGTTTTATGATGACAACAGTTGTGTATGTATCTGTAACTTTGCATCATTTCACTGGTTTTGTTCTCATCTTTAGATGTGACGTTCACTGATAAGAAGACAAACAGAATCTCTGTCTTGATGTTGATTCTCTGTCTTCACTTTGGACTGGTGAAACAGGTACACTAAGAAAAATATAACCTCACACTTAATATTTCATTTACCTAGTTTAGTTTATTTACCCTTATTATAATAATTGATTTAAAATCAGGAAATCAAGTTGAGTAAACGAAAAGCCAATAAAATATTCATTCATAGAACCTTACATTTAACACCAGCAGGGTTCATTTATAAAAAAGTAGAACATGTACTCCTTTTACTGAGACATAAGAAGAGAAGATAGTGTCCCACTACTGTTGTTTCTAACAAGAAAAGAGAGTCCTTAAATGTGGGCAATGCCTGTGAATAGTCTTCATGTTTTGACTACGCCCTGAGCTATGCAGGAAAAACTATTGTGGATCATATCTTGGGCATCCTGCTTCAGGACTTGGGCGGTGGCTTTATGTTGTACTTTCATTGTGCACATTGACATAAAACAACAGACCAACACACACGACTTAATACTCGTTTTCCTCACATTTAGCCTCACAAACAGGAAACTGTGTCCAATAAGGGACTGGTAAACAACTCATCACCCAAGTACATTTACATTTACATTTAAGTCATTTAGCAGACGCTCTTATCCAGAGCGACTTACAAATTGGTGCATTCACCTTATGACATCCAGTGGGACAGTCACTTAACAATAGTGCATCTAAAACGTAGGGGGGGGGTGGGGTGAGAGGGATTACTTATCCTATCCTAGGTATTCCTTAAAGAGGTGGGGTTTCAGGTGTCTCCGGAAGGTGGTGATTGACTCCGCTGTCCTGGCGTCGTGAGGGAGTTTGTTCCACCATTGGGGGGCCAGGGCAGCGAACAGTTTTGACTGGGCTGAGCGGGAGCTGTACTTCCTCAGTGGTAGGGAGGCGAGCAGGCCAGAGGTGGATGAATAATATAATAATAATAATATATGCCATTTAGCAGACGCTTTTATCCAAAGCGACTTACAGTCATGTGTGCATACATTCTACGTATGGGTGGTCCCGGGGATCGAACCCACTACCCTGGCGTTACAAGCGCCATGCTCTACCAACTGAGCTACAGAAGGATGAACCGCAGTGCCCTTGTTTGGGTGTAGGGCCTGATCAGAGCCTGGAGGTACTGAGGTGCCGTTCCCCTCACAGCTCCGTAGGAACCTGTTAGGTCTGTATCAGGAGAATGTCACTAAAGAATGTTACTGTTACAGAACAAGATTTTCCCACTGGACATGGCACCTGATTCCGTTGATGACAAATACGATGGCTGCAGAGACGAAGCCTTCAAGAGGGTGGATGACTACTACCTCCCACATGAGAAAAACACCACCACTAACTTCAGAAGAGCCTGGGACATGGCAGAGAAACATGCATCCATTCCAACAGATGGTCTGCAGAAAGTGCATTCCGTCTCTATGTATTTGTACACAAATAACAAACCCCAACCTCCTTCTGAATCCATCTACATAGACTTCAACAAAGCAGTTCGACAAGGCAGTTATGGGTATGGAACATCATTCCAGTACCATTCCCTGCACTTCTATCTGACTGACGCCATGCAGATTCTCAAACAAAGTCAAACAACATGTTGGACCACCTACCGTAGAACCAATGTAACTTTTGATCGGGATGTTGTCAACAAAGAAATGCGCTTTGGTTATTTTGCCTCAAGTTCTTTACATAAGACTTTATACGAATTCGGAGACACATCCTGCTTTGAGATCAACACATGTTTTGGTGTTAACTTGACATATTACTCTGCATATGGAAACGAGGGGGAAGTTTTGATTCCTCCCTATGAGGTATTCACAGTGACCAACATCCAGACAAAGTGAGCAGTCAGCAACCTGTGGTGTAAAGTCGTGTACACTCTGAAGAGCACTGGGAAATGGAAGAGCAACCTGTGGTGTAAAGTCGTCTACACTTTGAAGAGCACTGGGAAATGGAAGAGCAACCTGTGGTGTAAAGTCGTCTACACTCTGAAGAGCACTGGGAAATGGAAGAGCAACCTGTGGTGTAAAGTCGTGTACACTCTGAAGAGCACTGGGAAATGGAAGAGCAACCTGTGGTGTAAAGTCGTGTACACTCTGAAGAGCACTGGGAAATGGAAGAGCAACCTGTGGTGTAAAGTCGTCTACACTTTGAAGAGCACTGGGAAATGGAAGAGCAACCTGTGGTGTAAAGTCGTCTACACTCTGAAGAGCACTGGGAAATGGAAGAGCAACCTGTGGTGTAAAGTCGTCGACACTCTGAAGAGCACTGGGAAATGGAAGAGCAACCTGTGGTGTAAAGTCGTGTACACTCTGAAGAGCACTGGGAAATGGAAGAGCAACCTGTGGTGTAAAGTCGTCTACACTCTGAAGAGCACTGGGAAATGGAAGAGCAACCTGTGGTGTAAAGTCGTGTACACTCTGAAGAGCACTGGGAAATGGAAGAGCAACCTGTGGTGTAAAGTCGTGTACACTCTGAAGAGCACTGGGAAATGGAAGAGCAACCTGTGGTGTAAAGTCGTCTACACTCTGAAGAGCACTGGGAAATGGAAGAGCAACCTGTGGTGTAAAGTCGTCTACACTCTGAAGAGCACTGGGAAATGGAAGAGCAACCTGTGGTGTAAAGTCGTCTACACTCTGAAGAGCACTGGGAAATGGAAGAGCAACCTGTGGTGTAAAGTCGTGTACACTCTGAAGAGCACTGGGAAATGGAAGAGCAACCTGTGGTGTAAAGTCGTCTACACTCTGAAGAGCACTGGGAAATGGAAGAGTGACCTGTGGTGTAAAGTCCTGTACACTCTGAAGAGCACTGGGAAATGGAAGAGCAACCTGTGGTGTAAAGTCGTGTACACTTTGAAGAGCACTGGGAAATGGAAGAGTGACCTGAATTGTAAAGCAATAGATACAGGCTACTGCTACATGAAGCTACTAACCTTGTTCATTGTCACAATAGTGTTCATACATTTACAACACTAAAATAGTGATTTTGTTAGACAGTATAGGCAGCAGCTCTATAGAGATGAGTTGATGACATGGAATGACATACTGAAGTCATAAAATAAAACCAATGTAACAGAAATATTTAATTAAAGTAATGTGAATAAATGTTGGTTAAAACTTATTAAGTGATAACAAGTATTGGTCAGTCACTACCATCATGGGACTTATACTAATAGTTGTATTATGTGTTACATCATGCAACCTACATAACGCATAGTGTATTGTTTAAAAAATAATACAATGATTTTTATTGTCAAACTGAAACCAAACCAACCTCAAAAAGCACTAATCGCTCAGCACTACCTCCTATCGTGGAACCAAAGTGAATTTTGATCAGTACAAAATATCAGTTTCGGTACCTTCACTTTGAGCACTATAGGCAAGAAAATAGGCAGAGATTCATTCCTGCTTTGAGATCACCACATGTTTTGGAGCTGACATATCACATTACTCTGTATTTACAGGAGAGAGAGAAGTCTTAATTCCTCCCTATGAGGTATTCACAGTGATCAACATCCAGAAGAAGTCACCAGAGAATAACCTTTCGTGTGAAGTCATCTACACATTAGTGGCCACTGTAGTTTGGAAGAATTGAACTGCAAATTGGTGCCAAAATAAATCAGAAAAGCAGTTATTTTGATGTTTTACAATCAACAGAACAGCTGCTACAGGCAACATAATGCTCTTTAATTATGTTCTGTATAGTACTGATCATCCCATCACCAATGTACAACGGGAAGTCATCTGAAACAAATATATCTTTCTCAGCTCTCAGGTGTAATGATCCTGTTAAATGGTTAATCCCGCATTACTTCCTCAGATTAATAATACGATTATTTTTGTGAAATAAAAAATGTAATGTGATTTGTAATTTGATTATATTTTCAGCATGTACACTCCAGCTTTTGATTTAAAAAAATTTAAATTGAGCATGATTAAATCCCATGTCCTGTGTATCCACTACCTGTACATCAATTATAAAGATATGAATTCCATCTCACTTCAAGAAAATGTGTCTGTTATTAGGTTATAATTAGAATGAACTACAAATATATTTAGATTTAAGGAAAGATGCAATGATATAGACAAAGGTAACCTGAAGCTTCATTGACTGTGCAGTTGGGCATCAGATTGCTATAGCATATGATGTGGTTAGCTGATAAATTTATGTTCCACATCTATCCAGGAGTTGTGAGATCTGGCAGGCGACTTCCATGTAGTCAGCCTGGAACGTAGCCTACCTCATTAGCGGGGTTGGATGAGGGATGGGAAGGGACTCGGTTACCAAGAAGCTTTCAGCAGCCATCATGTTGACTAGCAGAGACAACAGAGGTCATAGGGTGGCAGTGAACTGTCATAACATCTACTGTCTATCCACAGGTTAACTGTCATAACTACCTACTGACTAAACTGGTTCTTTTGACAACTGTTTGCACTGAACTCAGCCTGATGATGACTGTGTCACACCTTCAAGAAGATCACAAAAGTTACCTTGTTAGTGGGACAGATATAAACAGAAGTCAGAGTCACTGATGATTGACTGATGACTGGTATCATTCCACATGTTATCAAATTAATAATATTTCATGAAATATTTAAATGGATAATAAAGATATTCTATTATATTCTATTGTGTGTACTTGTGTGTTTGTGCGTGCCGGGGGCTTTAGTGTTTGTGGTTTGAAGGGCACACTACTGTATGTGCACAAATAACTTACCCAAACCCATCTACCTACACAATATTTGTTCAAAGATAACTAATCCAAACCCAGCTACTTAGACTGTGTTGGAACACAGATATCTAACCGAAACCCATCTACCTAGACAGTATTAGAACACACAACTAAACCCATCTACCTAGACTGTATTTGTCATGTTTTGTCTTATATTGTCTTGTCATTTTGCTTTCCCTTCTGTTCGTTTTCCCCCTGCTGGTCTTATTAGGTTCGTTCCCTTTTTTCTCTCTCCCTCCCTCTCTCTCTTCTCTCTATCGTTCCGTCCCTGCTCCCAGCTGTTCCTATTCCCCTACTCAATCATCTAATCTTTTCACACCTGTTCCGTATCTTGCCCTCTGATTAGAGTCCCTATTTCTCCCCTTGTCTTCCGTTTCTGTCCTGTCGGATCCTTGTATATTGTTCGCCGTGCTGTGTCTTTGTCTCGCCCTGTCGTGTCTTGTTTCCCTCAGATGCTGCGTGTGAGCAGGTGTCTGAGTCTGCTACGGTCGATGCCTTCCCGAGGCAACCTACAGTTTATGGTCGAGTCTCCAGTCTGTCCTCGTCACTACGAGTGGAATTAGTTTTTTATGTTTTGTTTTCTGCTCCGATTTGTCTAGGAGTATTGCCTATTTCCTTTACTGGAATAAAGACTCTGTTTTCGCCAAGTCGCTTCTGGGTCCTCATTCACCTGCATAACAGAAGGATCCGACCAAGAATGGACCCAGCGACTATGGATTCTCTCTACTCTACTCTCGAGTTCCAGGGAGCGATGCTCGGCAGACACGAGCAGGAATTGTCTGCTGCTCGGCATGCCGTTGAGACCCTGGCCGCTCAGGTCTCCGACCTCTCAGGACAGTATCAGAGTCTTCGTCTCGTGCCACCAGCTACTTCCTGGTCTTCCGAGTCTCCGGAACCTAGGGTTAATAACCCACCATGTTACTCTGGGCAGCCCACTGAGTGCCGCTCCTTTCTCACCCAGTGTGATATAGTATTCTCTCTCCAACCCAACACATACTCAAGAGAGAGAGCTCGGATTGCCTACGTCATATCACTCCTTACTGGTCGGGCTCGGCAGTGGGGCACAGCTATCTGGGAGGCAAGCGCTGAGTGTACTAACGATTATCTGAACTTTAAAGAGGAGATGATAAGGGTTTTTGATCGTTCAGTTTTTGG
>NC_060196.1:2663084-2669467 GCF_021184085.1 Oncorhynchus gorbuscha | reverse complement strand
GAAACTAATTACAGCCTATCTGGTGACTAACCATCTGCACGTCGCTCCAACGGGTAGTATAACTTTTTCATTATATTTCATTATATCACAACGGTTTGATTTGTCTTATCTTTGTCTTATCTTAGCAATTTCTTCTCAGCTAGCTACATAGCCGTCTTTGTATCAAAGATAATTGCGTAATTATCGTATTTCGCCGTCCTAACGTAGTCTTCACTAGCCAGCTAGCTAACGTCCACTGATTAGCTGCACTGGAGAAACTGTTACACTCAACTGAACGACTTGATCAGTGTAGTGTTAGCTAGCTACATAGCTGTCTTTGCTGTCTTCGTATCATCGTATCATCGTATCCAAGATAATTGTGTTGTTTAGGTTTAGAGTGTGTAGTCTTAGAGTGATTATCTTAATTTACCGAGGTTAGCTAGCCAGCTATTTGTCGCCCTTAACGTAGGTGACTCTGCTAGCTAGCCAACAGCTAGCCAACGCTAGCCAACGTCTTCTCTGTATAGAACTCAACTACCCGGTCGCATTCACAGGTTGTATCACATTTTCACTTCATTTTCATTACAGTACAACGGTTTGATTTGTTTGATCGTAGCTAGCTACTTAGCTAGCTACATAGCCGTCTTTGTATCAAAGATAATTGTGTAGTCTAGAGCGATTTTCTAGGTTCGCTAGCCATCTATTGTCGTTCTTTAACGCAACGTAACGTAAACAACACTGCTAGCTAGCCTGCTAGCCCCGAATAGCAACACTGCAGAAACCATTACACTCAACGGAACGACTTGATTAGTGTAGTGTCAACAACGCACCCACTGCCAGCTGGCCTACTTCAGCAGTACTGTATCATTTTAATCATTTTAGTCAATAAGATTCTTGCTACGTAGCTTAACTTTCTGAACATTCGAGACGTGTAGTCCACTTGTCATTCCAATCTCCTTTGCATTAGCGTAGCCTCTTCTGTAGCCTGTCAACTATGTGTCGGTTTATCCCTGTTCTCTCCTCTCTGCACAGACCATACAACGCTCCTCACCGCGTGGGCCGCGCCACCCTACTCTGGTGGTCCCAGCGCGCACGACCCACGTGGAGTTCCAGGTCTCCGGTAGCCTCTGGAACTGCCAATCTGCGGTCAACAAGGCAGAGTTCATCTCAGCCCATGCCTCCCTCCAGTCCCTCGACTTCTTGGCCCTGACGGAAACATGGATCACCACAGACAACACTGCTACTCCTACTGCTCTCTCTTCGTCCGCCCACGTGTTCTCGCACACCCGAGAGCGTCTGGTCAGCGGGGTGGTGGCACCGGGATCCTCATCTCTCCCAAGTGGTCATTCTCTCTTTCTCCCCTTACCCATCTGTCTATCGCCTCCTTTGAATTCCATGCTGTCACAGTTACTAGCCCTTTCAAGCTTAACATCCTTATCATTTATCGCCCCCCAGGTTCCCTCGGAGAGTTCATCAATGAGCTTGATGCCTTGATAAGCTCCTTTCCTGAGGACGGCTCACCTCTCACAGTTCTGGGCGACTTTAACCTCCCCACGTCTACCTTTGACTCTTTCCTCTCTGCCTCCTTCTTTCCACTCCTCTCCTCTTTTGACCTCACCCTCTCACCTTCCCCCTACTCACAAGGCAGGCAATACGCTCGACCTCATCTTTACTAGATGCTGTTCTTCCACTAACCTCATTGCAACTCCCTCCAAGTCTCCGACCACTGCCTTGTATCCTTTTCCCTCTCGCTCTCATCCAACACCTCCCACACTGCCCCTACTGGATGGTATCGCGCCGTCCCAACCTTCGCTCTCTCTCCCCCGCTACTCTCTCCTCTTCCATCCTATCATCTCTTCCCTCCGCTCAAACCTTCTCCCACCTATCTCCTGATTCTGCCTCCTCAACCCTCCTCTCCTCCCTCTCTGCATCCCTTGACTCTCTATGTCCCCTATCCTCCAGGCCGGCTCGGTCCTCCCCTCCCGCTCCGTGGCTCGATGACTCATTGCGAGCTCACAGAACAGGGCTCCGGGCAGCCGGCGGAAATGGAGGAAAACTCGCCTCCTGCGGACCTGGCATCCTTTCACTCCCTCCTCTCTACATTTTCCTCCTCTGTCTCTGCTGCTAAAGCCACTTTCTACCACGCTAAATTCCAAGCTTCTGCTTCCAACCCCTAGGAAGCTCTTTGCCACCTTCTCCTCCCTCCTGAATCCTCCGCCCTCCCCCCCTCCTCCCCTCTGCAGATGACTTCCGTCAACCATTTTGAAAGAAGGTCGACGACATCCGATCCTCGTTTGCTAAGTCAAACGACACCGCTGGTTCTGCTCACACTGCCCTACCCTGTGCTCTGACCTCTTTCTCCCCTCTCTCTCCAGATGAAATCTCGCGTCTTGTGACCCGGCGCCCCAACAACCTGCCCGCTCGACCCTATCCCCTCCTCTCTTCTCCAGACCATTTCCGGAGACCTTCTCCTTTACCTCACCTCGCTCATCAACTCATCCCTGACCGTTGGCTACGTCCCTTCCGTCTTCAAGAGAGCGAGAGTTGCACCCCTTCTGAAAAAACCTACACTCGATCCCTCCGATGTCAACAATTACAGACCAGTATCCCTTCTTTCTTTTCTCTCAAAACTCTTGAACGTGCCGTCCTTGGCCAGCTCTCCCGCTATCTCTCTCTGAATGACCTTCTTGATCCAAATCAGTCAGGTTTCAAGACTAGTCACTCAACTGAGACTGCTCTCCTCTGTATCACGGAGGCGCTCCGCACTGCTAAAGCTAACTCTCTCTCTCTGCTCTCATCCTTCTAGATCTATCGGCTGCCTTCGATACTGTGAACCATCAGATCCTCCCCTCTCCACCCTCTCCGAGTTGGGCATCTCCGGCGCGGCCCACGCTTGGATTGCGTCCCTACCTGACAGGTCGCTCCCTACCAGGTGGCGTGGCGAGAATCTGTCTCCTCACCACGCGCTCTCACCACTGGTGTCCCCCAGGGCTCTGTTCTTGGCCCTCTCTATTCTCGCTATACACCAAGTCACTTGGCTCTGTCATAACCTCACATGGTCTCTCTTATCATTGCTATGCAGACGACACACAATTAATCTTCTCCTTTCTCCTTCTGATGACCAGGTGGCGAATCGCATCTCTGCATGTCTGGCAGACATATCAGTGTGGATGACGGATCACCACCTCAAGCTGAACCTCGGCAAGACGGAGCTGCTCTTCCTCCCGGGAAGGACTGCCCGTTCCATGATCTCGCCATCACGGTTGACAACTCCATTGTGTCCTCCTCCCAGAGCGCCAAGAACCTTGGCGTGATCCTGGACAACACCCTGTCGTTCTCAACTAACATCAAGGCGGTGGCCCGTTCCTGTAGGTTCATGCTCTACAACATCCGCAGAGTACGACCCTGCCTCACACAGGAAGCGGCGCAGGTCCTAATCCAGGCACTTGTCATCTCCCGTCTGGATTACTGCAACTCGCTGTTGGCTGGGCTCCCTGCCTGTGCCATTAAACCCCTTCAACTCATCCAGAACGCCGCAGCCCGTCTGGTGTTCAACCTTCCCAAGTTCTCTCACGTCACCCCGCTCCTCCGTTCTCTCCACTGGCTTCCAGTTGAAGCTCGCATCCGCTACAAGACCATGGTGCTTGCCTACGGGGCTGTGAGGGGAACGGCACCTCAGTACCTCCAGGCTCTGTTCAGGCCCTACACCCAAACAAGGGCACTGCGTTTATCCACCTCTGGCCTGCTCGCCTCCCTACCACTGAGGAAGTACAGCTCCCGCTCAGCCCAGTCAAAACTGTTCGCTGCCCTGGCCCCCAATGGTGGAACAAACTCCTCACGACGCCAGGACAGCGGAGTCAATCACCACCTTCCGAGACACCTGAAACCCCCCACCTCTTTAAGGAATACCTAGGATAGGTTAAGTAATCCCTCTCACCCCACCCCCCCTAAGTTTAGATGCACTATTGTAAGTGACTGTCCCACTGGATGTCATAAGGTGATTGCACCAATTTGTAAGTCGCTCTGGATAAGAGCGTCTGCTAAATGACTTAAATGTAAATGTAAATGTAGACACACCCCTACTAATACACACTCCCACTAATACAAACCCCAATACGAAATAAATATATAAAACCTAAGGTCACACCCTGGCCTACCCAAACATATAACAAAAACACAAGATACAATGACCAAGGCGTGACAGAACCTCTCTCCTAAGGTGCGGACTCCTGGGGACGCACCTCCTCAAGAGCATAGGGAGGGTACGGGTGGGCGTCTGTCCATGGTGGCGGTTCTGGCTCGGACGTGGACCCCACTCCATAAATGTCCTAGCTCCTCCCCTTCGCGTCCTAGGATAATCCACCTTCTCCGCCGACCATGGCCTAATAGTCCTCACCCTGATCACCACATAACTGAGGGGCAGCTCGGGACAGAGGGGCAGTCAGGACAGAGGGGCAGCTCGGGACAGAGGGGGCAGTCGATAGGAGGGGCAGCTCGGGACAGAGGGGCAGCTCGGGACAGAGGGGCGGGTGCCCGGGACCGAAGCAGCTCCGGTACTGAGGGGAAGGCCCGGTACTGAGGGGGAAGCCCGGCACTGAGAGGGAGCCCAGTACTGAGGGAGCTCAGTACTGAGAGAAGCCCAGTACTGAGAGAGTCGGCACTGAGAGGAGCCCAGTACAGAGAGGGAGCCTAGTACTGAGAGGAAGCTCAGTACTGAGAGGAAGCTCAGGCAGGTAGTAGGCTCCGGTAAATCCTGGCTGGCTGGTGGACCTGGATGATTAAGGTTGTCTGGCCGATTCAGAAGATCTTGGCAGACTGGTACTTCTGGTGGATCCTGGCAGACTGGCACTTCTGGTGGATCCCGGCAGACTGGTGACGCTGGGGCCGACTGGCGGCGCTGGGCAGACAGGGAGACTCGGCAGCGCAGGAGAGGAGAAAGGCTCTGGCTGCGCTGAACAGGCGGGAGACTCCAACAGTGCAGGAGAGGGAGAAAGCTCTGGCTGCGCTGAACAGGCGAGGGCGCACTGGTGGGCGCTGGGCCGACTGGGAGCACTGGCGGCGCTGGGCAGACAGTGACCCGCAGCGCAGGAGAGTGAGAAAGGCTCTGCTGCGCTGAACAGGCGGGGAGACTCCAACAGTGTAGGAGAGAGAAAAAGCACTGGCTGTGCTGAACAGGCGAGCGCACTGAGGCCAGTGCGTGGTGCTGGAACTGGTGGTACTGGCGCGAGACACGCACAGGAAGCCTGCGCGGGGAGCTGCTACCGGAGGACTGGAGAGGTGGCTCTGGATAGACCGACCGTGCAGGCGCACTGGAGCTCTTGAGCACCGAGCCTGCCCAAGCTTACCTGGCTCGATGCCCACACTCTAGCCCGGCCAGGGAAGGGCTGGGTATGTGTCGCAGCTGGCTCTGCACCCGCACTCAAACACCGTGCGCTCCATAGCATAACACGGTGCCTGCCCGGTCTCTCTAGCCCAACGGTGAGCACAGGGAGTATGCGCAGGTTTCCTACCTGGCATAACTATTCTCCTTTTAGCCCTCCCAATATTTTTTAGGGGTTGACTTTCCGGTTTCCAACCGCGTCGCAGTGCTGCTCTCCTCATACTCGCGCCTCCCGCTTTTTACCTACTTCTATTTCCTCCTTTGACGGGCGATATTCTCCTCAAGGCTGCGCCCAGGGTCCTTTATATTGCTGCTCCTCACAATTAACAGGGAGAGTAGGCTCAGGTCTGACTCCTGACTCTGCCACTCTCTCTCTGCGCTCGTTACCTACGGTTTTCGCTCTGTATAGCCGTGCTTTCCTTTCGATTCCATCCGTGTATAGCCCTCTTCGCATTGCTGTGGAGTCCCAGGCGGGCTCCTGCACTCGCGCACTGGGCTGCCGCCCACCTGTCGATTTCTTCCCACGTCGTAGAGACCCCTGCTTCTGCCGTCCATAGCGTCCTCCTTTAGATCCTGCCAGTTCACACGCTGCTCGGCCAGAATGCGGGGTGATTCTGTAATGAACTTCATCTGTTGTTTGAAGTGAGTCAGACCGAAATGCAGCGTGTAGGTTACTCATGACTTTTAATGAAGAAAAATAGCGGTACATGAAATAACTGAAAATACGAAAACAACAAACGAGTGAACTAATTACAGCCTATCTGGTGACTAACACACAGACAGGTACAATCACCCACGAAATACACAACAGACCAGGCTTACCGGCAATACGGGTTCCCAATCCGAGACAACTAGAATCAGCTGACTCCAATTAGGAATCGCCTCAGGCAGCCAAGCCTAACTAGACACACCCCTAATAATACACACTCCCAATTAATACAAACCCCAATACGAAATACAACATATAAACCCATGTCACACCCTGGCCTACCCAAACATATAACAAAAACACAAGATACAATGA